>NW_010392033.1:0-21543 GCF_000710305.1 Buceros rhinoceros silvestris | reverse complement strand
CGGTTCAGCTGGCTGCTCAAAGAATAAATAGTGCATCAGCAACTGGGATCGCTGGGGAGAATCGCTAATCAGCTGCATCCAGGAGAAGGCAAGTTGTGCTGCAACTAGGAGAGGGGGCAGACAACAGACTGAGCGCTGAAAAGCTCAAAATCTTCAGACTCCCCAGAATTAATTATTTTCATAGACATGGTCGCACTTTTCAAATTTTTATTCAGCATGTTGAATTTTTGGGTACAAGGCAGAGGATGGTAAAAGGAATGAGACTCTCCTCAGTGTTATGTGCTCAGAGCTCAGAGGCCAGCTCTGTTTTTCCCTGTGAAAAAAGATGCTGTTGGCAAGGGCACATTAGCATCTGTCCTACTCTCAGAAAAGTCCTGGTGCTGTGTTCTGGAGGAAGAAAAGAAAACGGAGAAAAGAAACCACACAAAGCATGCAAGCTACTCAATCCTTTTGGGCTCCGACGCCTCAAACATCACATCCGAGCCTGCTGGAACACTGAACTTTGCACTTTCAATTGCATTGGCTCTGACACCCAAGTAGGGGCGATAAAGAAATTTCCATTTCAATGATTTTAGCACAAAATATTGAGTAATGCCACTGAAATCCAGTTTGAAAAAATAAAAAAACCCCAACCAAACAAAAAAACCCCCAAACCCCCACACATCTGCTTTCTGTAGAAAATCTCAATCCTTCATTACAAAGCGTCTGGCAGAGAGCTGAAAAGTTCTTGGGTTTTCAATGAAGCTTAGGCTTGTCAAGTTTAATGGTGTTCTAGTCATGTTTGGGACAGGAGTTTAGGTACCGTGAGAGTGCAGCTTCCTGGAGAAAGTTCAGACATCCAGGCAATTTCTATAACTAGAGTTAGAAATCCGATTTAAGGAGTCGCCTTTCATAGTTAAGCACCTACAGTGGAAGCTGGGGGCTGAGATCTAACCCTCAGCTGCCCACAAGGATTCCTGCATCTTCCCTTCAGATTGATGTACCCACAGCAGAGTGCCAAAGACGTTACGATAGCTTGGCTCCTAGTCAGATTTTATTTCTGACAGGTTAAAGGCAGAGTAAGTAAATCACTGCCATATCTGAAAGAACTCTTTTTTTTCCCTTTTCTGTTTCCCATGTCTATTTTGACAGCCAATGAATTATGCTGCCTATCCTGCTCTCAGTCTAACCGGATGAGTTGTATAAAAAAGTTACAGCCTGAAAATAATTTGCTGGGTATCATTCTTCTCTCCTTGACTATCCAATGTCTCTCATCATTAAATAAAGGCAAGAACAGTAATAAACATGTTCATTAACAAGTCAAAAGCTGTTGGAATCCAAGGAGTCTTTCTATACGACTAGTTTGTTTTAAGAAATGTTAATTTATCACCTATCTCAGCTGGAGAATAGTTTATCAGGCAGGGCTGGGAACTTGCTCCCTTATCAACACAAAACCCTTCCAGGGCAGGGAACAAGAGCAATGCTGTAGGATGCCGTGGAAAGAGCAAAGAGAGTTTAGGCAGACTACTAGCAAGTCAGGATGGAATTCAGCAATCACGCTAGAGCTCAAGAGCAGTTCAGACTGAATGATCCCAAGTTTCACTTCACATCTTCTACAAAAGACATTAAATACGAACAAAGTCAATGGTTACAGCATGATTAGGTAAAAAAATACAGTACCCAAAGTGATGCGAAGGTCAGACAAGGGGAAAAAAACTGAAGCCTGAAGCCCCACGTATAGCAATGTATTGCATCCAATCTTTAATTTTTTTCTTGGTTTTGCTATTGAAAATCAGAAGAAGGAAAACCAGTAGGTGTTACACAGTTACTCAAGCTCTCTTGTGCGAATTCATTTAGCAGGATTGTGCGTTTTAAGACATCTTGTCTCGGGACACAGAGAGCCATGTGCAAGTTTAAAATCATTAACTATTGTTATCCGATAACGGCCCCCCCAAAGCTGTGACATCCAAGTTTATTTAAACTGAAAGGGCGACGAACATGAAAAGCAAGCACTCCTACTCTTCTCAGCCTTTCCTTCATTCTAACACCAGCCAGAAGGGTCTTGGACTCTTCATAAAATGTTTGGCAAACAAAGGCCCGGTTAATTGACAAGCTATTGCTTTTACTGCTTCCTACCACAACTTGTGGGAATCTTTTAGACCCAAATCAATTCCGCACACAAGCGTTCCCACGAGATGCCACACGCATTCCCATTTGAAGCCACTTACAAGAAGTGCTACAGCCGTCTCACATAAAACCTTTGTCTTCGCCGGGCACTTCTGAAACCACGCGCGGCCCTTTCATCCCCTGCTGGCCCGCAGGAGCTTTTTTGGTTGGTTTGTTTGCTTACTTTAACCAGGTTCTTTGTTTTCTGCTGTCTTACTGCTTTGTCTTCCCTCCAAGACAGTTCCTTGCCTCTGCAAGGAGTGAGTTATAGCAGAGATGTTTGCAGCCTTAATTGCAGCTCAATGCCAATAAAAAACAGTCCCCTCATCAGAGGCTGCCTGTTAACAGTTCTCCTTTATTGTTACAGCTCTGTGTACTTAATTCTTCTTTGTCAATAAGAACAATCAATCTGAGCCTGTTAATTAGGAAAAGTTTAATGAGACAGGGGACAGACACCTGAGAGCATAAGCGCTGTTCCTTTGCCCTCAAGAGCAACAGCAACACACGCTTGAGGTATAAGCCTTTATCATCACCATTTAAAAGTGGTCAGCCTGTATTATTTCATTCTTTACATGCTTGAGGAGGGAAAATCCATCCTGCTCTGTCCATTCAGCTCCTCTAAATGAGAAGTAGTCCCGGACACTTTTTCTCTGTACTGCAGGAGGTTGTTCATGCAGTGTGTAGTTGTGGGGATGTTGCTAATCAGCATTTACTTTGGTCCTTCAGGGACCCAGGAAGTTTTAAGTCTTTCAGGTTTCTAGGCTTCTTTCTCAGGCTTCTACTTAATTCATTATCACAATACCATACTGGATCATCAAACTGGAAAGACAGTCTCTGTCTAAACAAAGGCCTTACACAAAAGCAGAGCTCCTTCCTCCAGTTCCTCAGGGTCTCCACCCTCCTTATCCAGCAGGGAAAATTCTCTGCAGAAATCTGCCGAATCACATGTTTAGCTTTCTTCACATTCTTCTTCCTCATTCTCTTCTCCTGAGGACAGGAATACATGTCCTTATGATATATAGCACAACAGGCACCCATCTTCGACTGGTGACCACAGATGCCACCTCAGAAATAACAGCTGGGTAGAGCTACCTATGTGAAATGATGGAGATGGAAGGACTGCTGGAGGTTGATCCCTCTGACTGCAGAGCCAGAGGAGCATGGACCATGCTGAAGCACGGAAGGTAGATCGGAATTGAATCCTGAAGGGTAGGAGGGGCAAGCAAAAGGCTCTGAGGAAGGAAGGGATACAATGCTATGTGCTCTCAGCTTAAAGAGTCATCTAGACCTTCAGGAAGCTGCACCCAATACCTCTGCACCCCTGGAAAGGTACCCAAACTGGGCACAGCCTTGTGCTGCACAGAAAGACTCCTTCAATGCTCACCTATTTCAGAAAAGCTGTGATTAATTTTATTTTTAACTTTACTCATGACTTTATTAAAATTATTTTAACCTTTTCTCAAAGACACTTTGAGAAAATTTTTGCATTTTTTGAAAGAAGTCAAAAGAGCGATTAAAAATGTCAATGACAGAAAAGAGAAACCTCACCTTGTTTTCTAACCAATATTTTTTTTTTAGTGGCCAAACTATTTTTTTTAAACTTGATATTTCCAGAATTAAAGGAATTTAATATTTCAGACATGGCACAGGTAGTGTCACAAAAGACTCCTTCAATGCTCACCTATTTCAGAAAAGCTGTGATTAATTTTATTTTTAACTTTACTCATGACTTTATTAAAATTATTTTAACCTTTTCTCAAAGACACTTTGAGAAAATTTTTGCATTTTTTGAAAGAAGTCAAAAGAGCAATTAAAAACGTCAATGACAGAAAAGAGAAACCTCACCTTGTTTTCTAACCGGTATGTTTTTTTTTTTTAGTGGCCAAACTATTTTTTTTAAACTTGATATTTCCAGAATTAAAGGAATTTAATATTTCAGACATGGCACAGGTAGTGTCACAGAAGGGGTATGATTTTCAAAGCCAGAAGAAAATCAGATAAAGAATAAATAACAGGACACTCTGTCTCTATGCTGCATTATTTTTCTTGCTGAAGTTCAGCACATACCAAGTCCTTGCTCTTCACCACCTGCCTGCACGGCCACACTTCTTCACCTACCTGGAAGGCTGTGTTTTTATTAGGCTACTCAGAAAACCAATCTCTAACTTTGCAAAAAAATTTGCAGACAAACTGATGGGGGGGTTCCCACAGAGACACAGTGAGCACGTCTCCATATCCCAATTTTGAATGTTTCCTGCTCTCCATTTGCATCCACCCGTAAACCAACCACTTCTACTTGTCACTAACTTTGAGAAAGTGAACATTCCTCCTACCAAAAGACCGACTCTTTGCTTTTCCACCCGTGACTACAACACTTTGTCTCCATTTCTTAGCCCCCAAAGTCGGGGCAGACAGTGTCTGCTGGAGTTTGGACCTGAATCAAAGCAGCTGGAGAACATGGAAATTTGGGAAGACCAGCATTTGGCACCGCTCTGAGGATGGAAATTTGAATTTGAACATGGCTTTTGCTACCAGCCTTTGATACATTTAATTGCGTGTTCCCCTGAGCTTCCCAGTAAACAGCAGTTTCTCCCCTGCACTCCACTGAGGTGGGAATGTATTTCAGCAGCTCTCCGTATCTGTTAAAGCCAAGACTTTAAAGCAGCATCAGGGTGCTTTATCACCCAGCTGACTGCAGGGGCGGGATCCATCTCAGCTATCTTCAGCCATCTGAGGCCAGGGAGCTGGGTAGGCTCCCCCTGCAGTTAGTGGAGGAAGATAAGCATCTGCAAAGAGTAATCCATCCCACCCCTCTCTCTCTATTAACTGAAGAGGAGCCCAGATAAGTAGTTCAGAGCAGACACATTACCTCTGAAGGGCTGGAGTTAGACAAGATGAATTCCACCCTCAGTGTACAAAACACTAACATACGTAGTTTCTCATTCCTTATCACAGTCGCAACGCCTGTTCCTCATTGATTTAGAAAGAGATTTTCTTGGTGCGATTTCCTTTTCTTTGTGCAAAACTTTCACGTAGACAAGATGAATTCCACCCTCAGTGTACAAAACACTAACATACGTAGTTTCTCATTCCTTATCACAGTCGCAACGCCTGTTCCTCATTGATTTAGAAAGAGATTTTCTTGGTGCGATTTCCTTTTCTTTGTGCAAAACTTTCACTACGCTCTTTCTGCACCCTAGCACTCAGGAATACAAGTGATGTTTCCTGCACAGACCCACAAGTACACCTGCAGACCAGGAGGTGAGCACACCTGAGCAGCGGTGTAAAAGCCCCTGATGATGCAAAGGAGATCACACAGAGGCTGCTTTTAAGTTCAGCTCTCCAAGGGCCCCAAATCCCCATGCTCTACTTCCAGTCATTTGGGCTTCACTTGCTTCAAATAATTTTGGAAGAGCAGCGAAGAGACCAGCGTTGCATTTGCAGAATGATGCTGCCTGGGAGCCAAACATGCATGACCACCCTGCCGACAATCATCCCCATGACGTGCCTCCCTGCAGGACAGACAGACGGCGCGAACCTTCCTGGTCCCAGCCCTCGGCCATCCCAGCAATGCCATAATCCAGCCTCCAACTGTTTCCCGAGCGGTTCTGCTCCCCTTCTCTCGGTGGGGGTGTGGAGGAAGACGCATCCTGGGCTGGGGCGTCTCCATAGTGCTGCGCACTCTCAGCGTGGTGGTACCTCGCACCGCCACATGCCTCGCATGCCGAAACGCGCAGCGCCCATGGTCTGGGTAACAGCGGCGTGAGTCAAAAGGGGCTAGTTATGAGTTTGGATATTACCATTCAAAGATAAGCTTCTCCATGGTTACCGCTCTCACGGAAGGTCACTCTCCTGCCAAACCTCCTCTCCTCCTCCCTGGCTCTCTCTCCTTCCCCCTCCACTATATATTTTTTTTTTCCAAGCATGCTACATCAAAAGAGAAAATGAAAACATTTAAGATAATCACAGTCTGACTATTTTAATGCAGGCTGTAGGAAAGGAAACATATAAGCCAAGTGCTCTCACTGTGCAAGCAGAAACACACTCTCGACCTCGTAAAAGTAGTATCTGAGAAATAACACTTGATTAAAGCAGCCAGTCCTTCATTTAAGTAGGTGCTTATGGGAGGGAAAATATCCAAGGTTTCTCCAGAACAGGCCACTGGCCTATCACGAAAAGCGGGAACGGGCCAGACAGATGAATTATTGTTAGACAGCTGAGTTTCAGCTGGGGTGTGAGGAGATCCCTATTATCCAGTCCACCTTTCTTACACAAATGCCTCTCCCCAGAGAAACCGAGTCATTAAAAGCCAGCTCGTTCGCTCCTGACAGGCAATATGCATTGAGTGAGAGGTGATACATTTTCATTTTCAAGAAGAAATCGTAGTCGCCCCAAGGAGCAGCTCACTTAGGAGAACGGTAATGGAATACAGGGCCTTTCATCTCCACCTCAGTGCCGCCAGCACAGCCTGGCCCAGTAGCAACCAAAAAGCTAATGGGTTATTTCGGTGACCTCCATGAAGTGAGTTTAGTGGGATTGGACCAGTTTTCAGTAGACGGTATCTAGAACCACAAGAGGTGTCAAACAGAAACCACCTTAACGAGTTGAGCGCGGGGCGGGTAAGGAGCAAGTGAACGGCCCACACGTAGCTGTTGCCGTTGCCTTCCCCACCCTCTGGGGCTGTGAAGCTCAAGGGAAGCCCCACAGTCAGCCAGCCCTCTCTGACAAGATGGGGATCCCCAGCTGCTAAGATCCCCATTTCATACAAGCCATGTGTGTTAAAAGCAGCAACAAAAACCCAACCATTTTGCATTCTTTAGGAGCTCAGCAGTAGCTAGGAGGCACTGTTCTGAGCTGAAAATACCGCAAACTTGAGCTACCAAAGAGCTTTCCAAAGACTGGGCCCCACAGTCCAGGCCTGTTGATGGGTGTTGACTTCTGAGTGAACCAATTTTACAACGGTAAAATTCCTTTTTCTGTAAGTAATTCTTGATTTTACTACATTTAATGACTCCAGGACAACCCTACATCTCTCCAGAAAAACAAACTACAGCCATCCCTCTTTACTTTCTTCCTGTCCAACACTGCCTGCAGTTCCAGCCTGGGCTACCCCTAGGACGATGTTGGTCTTTGGAGTCTGGAAGAAGCCACTGTTAAAAAAAAAAAAGCTTTCTCCCAAGCAAAATGCAGAGTTCACCCTGAAGTGAGAGTGGCTTGAATCCTTACACCACCCTCCCAAATACACCTTGGCAGTAATTCGTGCCACTTCCTCTGCCACATTCCCACAGAAGATTTGCTAAATCCCAGAAGAAATCTAATTTGGGGTGAGGAGCTACCTTTCATCTGTGAAAGGCTGCACAAGTTACAAACGTCACACACAAGCCCGTTCCCATCACACCACATGACCAGACAGGTATCTTTAAATAAGACATCCACCCACCGCTTAGATAAGAGATTCACTGGGGACCCATTCTCAAAGGGAATGGATGTAAAGCAGGCAGCAAACTGCTGTCACTGCCCTGAGGACGCCCCCAACATTTGCTTCCGATTTAAATTACGTAGGAAACTAGCCCAAATTCTAAAAAAGGCACTGTAGAGAGAGGGAAGGGAGGTCGGCTGTGGCTTACGCACCGATGACATTTCTCTTTTGCTGTCAGTAAGATTCAGAACTAGAGCTGGACATTTCATACCGATGTCATTAGTGTCTGAAACTGTCTTACCGCCTTTCACAGAAGGGATCATTAAGACTATTGCTTGAGGCTTTAAACGTCTTCAATCAGTAGCCGATACGTTTCCTTCTCTTAATGTAACAAGACTGGTAACTGTCAAGGAAAGACCGTCAGGTGTGACCCTTTATTCCTATATTTCTTTACACTGCTCTCCCAAGGTATCTCCCACCTCCAACGCTCTTCTCAGCACAGCTGCTTTTGTCATTTAGGGAACAAAGGGAAGTTGATAAGGGAGATAGTGGCACACCAACAACTGGGCAATAGGCATTGTCTGTGAAGTGCTTACAAAAGAGCAAAGCACAGCCCAAAAAGACTCAAGCCTGTCTCCACAAACCTCAGAACCATTCAGACCTGCCTTCCCCTGAGGAACGTGACTAAGGAAAGCCAGAGCATAAAGCTACTGCGTTACAGCTGAACCTGAAGCGAGAGAGGGACCTGCTGAGCACAGGGGGAGCAATGTTCCTCAGCCTGGGACAGGAGGCATTCAGCAGAGCAGGAGCCCAGGCTGAATATCACTGTGAGATGTGTGACAGCGTATTTTCATTATTACAGGATTATTTACATTATTACAGGATTAAAACTTAAAAAAAAATTACCCCAGCCGCCTAATTCTCCACAGGAACAGTGATGATTTAGTGTAAAATATCTTGCAGATTACCAGGAATTTTTTCCCACAAAACCGCCCAAGTTCTCTGCAGCAACTTCATTAAATATGTGTGTATGTGTATGTATATATATGCTGATCATACAGCATTATCTCCTAACTTAATGGAAGTGAAAGAGAAGCCTGTGCTCATTACCCAAAGGATGCAATTACTATTTCCTCTCTATATTGTTGCTAGTCAAGGACAAAATCCAGGATATGACCTTTTGATTAAGCATCAAGCCAAAATCCACCTGAGACAGCCTAAGGAGCTGCCTTCATCCTTTCACTCAGTAACTCAGAGCAAAGGCCCTTGTCGCATACAGCTGAAAGGAATCCTCGCAAACGATTCGTTAAAGGAAACATCTAATAAACGTTGATCAATAGATGAAACCCAGAAGGCTTTCTGTCTCCTCCTACGTGATCCCATCATGAAAAAAGCATCACTAATTTAACACATCTACCCTCTCCCAAATATCCTGCTCTATCTGTGTACAGCATAAGGTCATAAAAAAAGATGACAAACTCAGAATATGAGTGATATAATGTCCTAGAGCAGTAAAATCATCAATAGAAACCTGAGCTTCAAGAGAAGAACACGTAACAGTGTTGAATTCCTTATATTTTTTGCTTTGTTATGGCAATAATAATAATGTGCCTTTTGAAGTTCACGCAGGGAGATACAGCGCCAAAAGGCAAATACTTACAATACAAGAGCACTTGGTACATTTATTTCCTTCAGGCCTAAATTCTTCTCCTTCATCGTAGAGTCTCCCTTCAAATATACAACCTGGAAAAGAATATTTGAGCAAATTTAGCTCGGGGTAGCACGCTGTTTTTTCTCTGTAACACACCCCACCACAGGACAATAAGGAAAGTAGGTCCTACCAGCCCCTCTGATACAAATCACTTCACGGAAGCCTTTACAAAGGCCTTGAGAACCCCCAAATGTCTTTGGGGGGAAAGAAGGCATCCTTCTACTGCAGATAAAAGTGGCTTTGAAACACTTTTCTAAGCTGTTTGCTTTTACTGCTCATTCTTACTCCCTGAATTTATATTAGATGTTACTAGAAATTATAACCAATTAGAACACAATAAACCCGTTATATCACAACTGGAGCAGTGCCTACCTACAAAATCTGTTAAAATCAAATAAGTCTATAAAACCATGTTAATTTGCCACCCTGCTTCACAAAGGCAACCCATTCTTGCTCCCCTTCAAAAAAATGAGTCTTCTTTAGGATTACTCTCATACTTCCGTTCTAACAAAACCCCAGCTGACAGACCCTCTGAAAACTGATGTAAGTACATCTGTGGATATTGCCACAGGCTTTTGCCTACGTATCTCCTACTCTGCGTCTCTGCGTGTCCTCTGCTGAAGAATATTAAGCTCCTCTTGTGTCATTTAGTGCATTGCAAGCCACAGGACCACACTTTAGGAACTTGTCAAGTATAACAGAAGTTAGAGGCAACCTCCCAGGTAAGGATGATCACTGTTAGCCCTACAGCTGCACATGTGGAAGAGCATCTTCCCAGGAAATCTCACCTGGACACACAGGACAACACATTCCCACCGGTCTGGAAGGGTTTTTGCAATGGACAACACACTGTACCTCCGATTCCACTATCACTCCTTCCTGAAAAAGAAGCAGATCAGACACATTCATTGTTAGTGTTGTGATTGCTTTAACAGGCAAAAAATCCACAATTAGTAGCGGAGCAGTCAAAGCCTGGCACATGTTGTGGAGCAGTGGATACCAAAATCTCTTTTCTTTCTGTACCTGCTGCCTGGTATCAGGACTCAGGTTAATCCACAGCCAAAAGATCCACTTGAGTCTCCCTGACTCCAGAGGATTTGCCTTAAAACGCATCAGGTAAGAAAGCAAGCACCTTCTTAGGAACAGGAATCCTCCTTTATCAGGAACCCTTAGCCTCTGTAATCTGCCACGCAGCTCTGATGAAAACAGGCCCGACACAAGGCATTCTCCTTCCTTCTCCCCTTGAAGGAAAAAAGACTTAGAAATCAGATAAAAGCATCTCATTCTGTAGAGCGGAGACGCTTATCTTTGATGCTTTGCCTGATAAGTATTAGTAAATTAACATTTCCTGTACTTCTTGATGGAGAAGTCAAGAGTCCTCCTAAACAAACCTGGGTGTGAGGATCTGTGCCCAAAACGCTGCTACTTTTTTTTTTTTTGCCAATTGCAGCTTTGCAGTTGGCGGCAAAGGAAACCTGGGTTTTAAGTGCTTGGATCTACGGTGAACAGGATCACTCAGTTTCGCATTTAGACACTGAAACACGCAATAAAGAATCACTCGCTTCATGTAGCTAGCAGCGATGAGAGTATCTCAGTCACACTGTGAGTCTCTTTTTATCAAGTGCAAGGATACAGAACACTGCTGCTCCAACTTTGGTTCTTCGCAGTGTACTTGTCTTTAAAAATGTGGGTGGGTTTCACAGAGCAGAAGTTTCACAGAAAAAGAGAAAAATCTTGAAACTCTCATCTCCCGTATGTAGAAGCTCGTCTTACTCGTTCAGCTCTCCTCCTTCCAACAGCTGCAATTCCTAGTAGCTGCCTGAGTGTTATTATTAAAACCAAATCAAGTTGTCAGCAGAAATGGCAGACCTCTTCACAGGCAGGAAGTAAAATTCCCTACGTAATAACTTGGTTCGTGCCCAAAAATGGACAATCCTGCAAATGTTACGGGTGTAGGCAGGCAAGCTTCCCAAAATACCACTGTGTTAACAGCGCAGGAGCCCAGGAAAAGATGTGACTGTGGGTTTCTCTTAAGGAATGCACCAGGTAAAACAGATGGACACATACACACAAAAGTGCCCAGTACAAAACCAGTAATTTGTATCTCACAAAAGGCTTAGCATGCTGGGAAAAAAAAAAAGAGGATTTATTTCAAGGTCAAGACAGCAGGAAATGGCACGGCTGCGTACCTCTCCTTCAGCACTGTTTGGGTACCCCAGTACACACGGCATGTAAAACTTGTCCTTCTGAACGTTTGGTTATAGCTGCCTCATCTGAGTGGATTTAAACCACATCACATGCAAAGTCCATATTGTGCTCTGAGTATAAAATATTCCAGGTTATTCAGATTGGATAAAAAAGGCTCAGAATTTCATGCGGAAAGTTCCCACTCAATGAGCACACTGCTGATGACATCCTTACCTGGCACTGGTAGGTAACACAGGGATTGCCAGGGAGGTGCCATTTCATAGAGCTGTTGTACGTATTTCCTCCAAAACTGCAATCTAGAGGAACAGACAGAAGCACGTCAGTTCAGCTGAACACCATGATCTCGTGGGAGGATACTGATGAGGATCACAGAGCAGCATCCTAAATGCAACCCATCCTCTCCCCTGGGTTAATAGAAGAGGTATAGAGCTGAGAGCTGGGACTGACAAGAAGGATTGTGTCCTGGGAGGACTGGCAGCCCCACCGCCCAGACATCTGCTGCTGATGTGTGACTGGCCAAACTCCTTACTATGACCATTCAGGACAAACCAAAATCAGTTACAACTGACCTAAAAGTGGATGTTGGTGCTTATTCTGCAGTCCGTTCTGGAGCTGCTCAGCCACTCATGCACTGGAGAGAGACGAGGGAGGGTAAGAGAAGAGCTGGAAATACTCAGCATCCAACCTGGCCACGCTATCCTCATCCATTAACCAACCCCCCCAGGAGAGCTCTTCAGCCAGCACAGCTCAGCAGAGATGGATTGACATTGGCAGAGCTACCCCTCCTTGAAACCTTTCCACTTGCACAACAAAAGGGATCAACATCCACATAAACTTAAAGCCATCAAGCTCTTCTGTGTGGGTGGTGAACCTCTGAGTGGGGACAGTTGGGAGCCCCACGGGGTTTGAGTTTATAGGTCTTCGTGTGTTACCTGATAAATTTGTTAACAGAAAATAGGTTGGTTTGCCCATGCACAGGATCAGCACAGGTTTTCTGAGCAAAATGAAGTTTCACTGAGCCATTTGGGAAAAAAAAAAAATCACATTAATTTTCACATTTGGATTACAAGTTCCTACTAGTTTTCCTTCCCACTCTTTAAATGCTTTCTGGTATTTTTCAAAAGGGAAAACCAAAAAGGAACAAAAGCAAAGAATAAAATAACTCACCAGAAAAGCAAAACCAGAAAAGACATATTAAGTGGCAATTAAATATTTGTTTTAAAAGAGTTAGTTGATTAATGCAAAATTGTTTAAATTAAAAATTAATTCTTTGGAGAGCTAAAGTGTATCTTGAAAAACTTTTAGACCCAACATACCCCATTTTCTGCAGGAAAAATGCCCATTTTCCATTTATTGCTTTGAGGGTTTTTTCCCTTGGTCTATTTTTGTTCAAAATGAGCCTGATCAAAGATGCCATGAAGCCAACAGGAGTCTTGCCAGAGACTTTGAAAGCCAGATAAATCCAGAGCCACCAAGCACAAAACCAGAGGCAAATGATGCCTGCCACCCTTCTCTTCCCACACCCTACCTCAGCAGCTACTCCAAGTCATTCTCGGTAGGTTGGGGCCACGTTTTACACCCTTCTGAAAATCAAGGCAAGTTATCAGCCCTACACCAGTAAATCTTTGAGCACACTGTACAGGAAAACCTGAGGGTCACAGCTCTGAACTGCTGAGGAACTTAAAATCATTTTGAATTCAACCTCAAATTTAATGGGGCCACGTTTTACACCCTTCTGAAAATCAAGGCAAGTTATCAGCCCTACACCAGTAAATCTTTGAGCACACTGTACAGGAAAACCTGAGGGTCACAGCTCTGAACTGCTGAGGAACTTAAAATCATTTTGAATTCAACCTCAAATTTAAAGAAACCTGATATATAAAGATCATTTACAAATGTGCTAACTGCTTCCCGTTAAGATCTTAAACAACACAAGACTTGTACTTCAGCATTCGGAAATTTTTCCAGGCTAAATACAGAGCTATGCAGGAGAAATTTGTAGATGTGGTGGCTATTTCACTTCCCTAAGCTGAAGCAGGGGTGTTTTTAAAGGAGTCGATCAGGAGTCTAAGAGCTGGCTGTAATCATTTAATCTTTTACAAAATTTGAAAGGGACAAAGTACACATCTGAATCTCACGTTTAAGTAGCAACCCCCCTGTGAAGCGATTTTGAGTAAAGTAGAAATGTTCCGATTCTCAGCCAATTAAATACAGTTCTGTGTGAGCTCTCACACCCGCAGGCCAACGTGGCAAGAGAGGCGGGTGAAGCCCTGAACTCCTCGTACACATTTTGAAGAGCCCATTCAATGTGTTTTAGCATCCTTGGGTTGCAGAAGCCCAGGCCATACTGGCACACTGGTGCCAGTCTGGGAGAGCGTTTACATACATGCTGGACACTCAAGATGGAGAGAGCCGTGGTGTTAAATATCTGTCTGTGTTTTACCAGGTGGGTCTGATATCTTCAGCGCTGTGCAGAATTAAGGGCCAGGTAAGAAACTAGCAACTGCAAAATACCTTGCATATTTGCTCACCAGTTATGTTCTTTAATTTAAAATGTTTCCTCTGTAAGAAAGCTAATGACCCCGGGCATGTATAGATCTGCATATTAAACTGAAGTTTTCGGTGCAAGGATTAGTCTGGTCAAGAAAGCATGAAGGTGGTGGGTCTGCGCAGTCACCGCTGCTCTCACTTGAAGCGCATATCCAAGCTATGCTACAAAACCCTCTGCCCTGCAGCACCAGCCACTGTCCCTGTGGAAGGCAGCAAGGGGGGAGCAGAGCTCCACCTGCCCGCAATCCATTTCTATCCCTGATACATGGTGCTGTGAGTGCTGGGGGATGGCACACCAGAAGTAACCACGGCAGGAAGTCTGAAAGCAACAAAAGGAAAATTTAGGAATGGAGGTGAGGATGGAAAAGTCTGCAGAAGCAGTGGAGATACCAAGATCACTTTTGAGCTTTGGCACAGGCCAGCAGGTTGAATAAGGAAGACGCAGCAGCATCATGCAAGCACCAGCACGAGGCATGGTGGGAGCCGGATTTCGGCAGATGCTCAGGTCAGGAAAACAGCACAAGGGATTTTAACCTGCCACCACCCAAAGGTGTGCCCTGACACTCTGCCCTTTGGACACCCCAGAGCTACACCTACCGCTCACTCTTCAAAAGGAAAAAGAAACAAGGCCCACGTACCAGCTAGTTTTTCTGAACCTCACTTCCAAGGTACAAATCTCTCAGCTGACATCCGCAAATAGATAACTGGACTTTCCTGGCCCACCTACTCGCAGCATGGAAGTTTATGGGCCTCACCCAAAGTCAGCTGAGTGAAACTTGCCTCACTCCATGTGCCGATTCAGTCGAGCCGTGCTAGCTCGCCCGTGGTTAAAGGTCCCCCATATTTGCCCTGGAAAAGTAGCAGTCACTGAATATCTGATGTCCAAAGGCATCAGCAAGTCCCTGATGTACATTTCTACAACAGGCTACGGCGGAACACGCTTCAAGCTCCTAAAAGCCATTTTCATTCCCTTTGGAAATATTATTACATTAACTTACTGTCTCCACCATTTGAAAGGAAGAGCAGGAGAAAAGAACAAATCAAGAAAGATCAGAGCTTAGCACAATCATTTAAATGCCAGCCATGAACCTCTGCCTGAATACATACTTAAAACAAAGCTTTAAAAGAAAAGGCTACAGAGAAGGTTTTCCAAAAAGCCTGAGAACGTTCTAAGGAGTAAATGAAAAGTAACAGATTTGATATCAATAGGTAAATGTGATCCTGTGATATATATCCCATAAGGAAAACCTTTAGGATTCCACATACAGAAGGAAATTAAATATCAGTGGTCTATACCAATTTTAATGGAGCTAAGGTGATTCCTATCAGTCCAGGAGTGTGTCCTAATTTTTTAGTCCTTCCTGCTTCTTTAAGAATAGCTAGTGTTTTACTAATGTAACATATTAACTCTCAGCTAGTTGTAGGTTTTGTTACTATTACCTACTTCAACCCAAATACTTCAGATAAGTCCTGGACAAACATCTAAGCTGAAAGTTGCTTATCTGAATCAAACCAAATCAGTGAGCACTTTGAAGCTGGTCAATTGTTGCATATGCAGTGGGAACTGCTAATTACCTTCCAGTCACCTCAAACACAAAATGATCCTCTAGACTCGAGTCATTCCTGCACAAAAAATGACGATAAAATAGTTAAATCCCTTTTAACTTACTTAGTTCCTTGGGTTCAATGTTGTGCGTGCCTTACTTGTGCACCTTAGTTTCAAACATAATAAACCAACCTTTGGCTGATTTAATTTGGAAGAGAGCAATTTAATTCCAAAACAAGCATCCTCACATGGAATTGGACTGGAATAACAAAAGAGGCAAATTATAGTAGATTTTGTTACTGGCATGTGGACAAGTTGACAATCAGGAAGCCATTTGCCATTCCAAATCCACCAACGTTGTAAATGATCCTTTTTTTTCTTCCCCAGACAGCCCAGCACAGAGCAGTGTCATGAAGACAGGGAAGAGACATAAGAGACAGTTTAGCAGTGCTAAAGCTCAACCAGTGTCCTCAGGAGTTCATTAAAAACAAGCCTTTATTACTCAATCTGACATTGCCTAATAAGATTCCAGAAGAGATTTTTGCTTATTTTAGGCTAATGAGAGTTTTATAGACAAGTCATTTCCTTGTTCTCCCCAGAGAAAGTGATAGATTGGTGTACAATAGCCTGGCTCCCTATCCCTCATTTCTTCAGCATCTTGCTTCTCCTATTAAGCCTTTTTTCTTGCCTTCCCTCCACTTTCTATTTAAAAAAGTAACCTCTCCATTGGCATGGAAAATAAACATTAGGAAAAAGAAAACAGTCAGAAGACATGTTTTGTTTAGTGTTTGATAAATTAATCTTCGGGGAGATATCCAGGCATGCTAACACTAAATACCAGTTCTAGCCAAAAAAACCCACAAAAAAAAAACCCTAACAAAACCACCCAATAACTTGCACATTCTGCAATATTTCCCTGGCATGAAACCTGCTGGCCAAAATAAGAGAACTGCGAGTCACACATACACCTATAACAAAATATATTTTCAAATGTCTTAATGATGCAAAACCATTGACAGCTACTAGAAAATTTAACTTCCTATTGGGTAACGGCAGTCTTCAGTTGTCAACACAGAAGCATGAAAATATACAGTCTCCCATGCTTATTAAGTCTAACTCGAAACAGCGAAACTCCAACTCTTTCCTCTGTAACCGAGTACAATCAAACCTATCTGCAGCTGAGCCATCGCAACTACGATACCTGAGGGACGCAGGGGACGTATGAAGGGCGTACAACACAACACAGCAAAGTTGGCCATGGGAGCGACCTGTGCCGGGACCGCACAGCTCACAGGCATGCGATGCAAAGCAGCTCATGTTCACTCATCAAACAGCAGCAGAATCAAAGACACCGACTCCTCCCAGTGCTGTGTTTGCCCCCTGCAACCCGCTGGAACTGAATTTCACCTTCCTAAATGTCTTGTTTCACAAATCTATATATAAGGGGGGAAAGTCCTATCTCAAGCTCATACTTGATGTGCTTGCCAGGTCCGGCAGCTGGAGAACTGAGACCTCTCATGGGTATGAGACGTGTCACGAATGATGTTGCTTGGTGACGCAGTTACTTGCCATTTATAACCAGTTTCCTCACACCAGCAAAATCATTCATGATCAGCACAGCTTACAGCTTCAAAGTTTAACAGTAAAAGAAATTCTTATTCCAGTATTAAATGTCCTAAGAAGTTCATCATGTTGTTCCAAAGAAACATTACATGTGAATGTTGTGTGAAATCTCCATCCCGGTCTTCAGTCTCCTTTTACTTTGCTGCACTGGACACAACGTCCAAGCGCACTGGACACAAGGCACAAGCACATCCACCCATCACCACAAAGGTCTCGTGCTATCTTCTACTACAAGCATCCCAAACAACTTCTCTGTGATTGTAAACGTCTGGGTTACTGGTGTTTAACTGCAAAAATACTTATGACGACGTGACAAGACAGTTCATTAAAATCTTCTTACATTAATGGACAATTGTATTAACCAAGATACTAATCAAATCTGGAATTTGAGGCACTACTGAACACAATGGTATACACTAGATATTCAAGGGATATGAAATGTACAAGCTAAGACCTTTGTCAGAAGAGTTAATTCAAGGGAAGGGTGGAGAGATAGAGACCTTTTCTTCGGCATAACCAGGAATAATCAAAGCTGGCACCATGATGATACTGGATGAGACTGTCTTCAGCAGCATGTGTCACTGCTTCACAAGCCCTGCCTTCACTGAAATACAAAGCTAGAAACTGAGACAAACCTGTTCCTCCAGCCCCAAGGAACAGACCTCCTGGTCCAGAGCTGGAGCACATTACCAAGAGACTGACAGGCAGTGAGAAAGGCCTAGAGAAAAGTTAAGGCTTGATTACGTCCCCAGACCATCTCATTCCGTTACAGTTTCTGACAGAGGCCAGGACTAGATTATTCAGATGAAGGTGAAAAAGATTTTAGTAGGAAAATACATACCTTCCAAACACATCTCTCTCCCTCTCTGTATTAGGTTGCACCCTTGCACCCTTGTCTCTGAAAGCTCGTCTTGGAGCATGCAAGAACCGGCTGCAAGTCATAGTGCCCCACTGAGGCCCCCCCAGTCAGTCTTGGAGCAGGGCACCAAGCTAGTATCAGGTATCTCCTACTAGGGGTGACCACAGGCGAGCAAAGTCCTGAATGCATGTGTGGCTCCTGCAGGGTGTTGGTAGCATAGCCAGAACACTGATAAACTCATAACCTCCTCTAACGTCCTTTGCAAGCCTGCCCTAATAGTTGAAATTGGCTGCAATCCTCAACCATAATGTTTGACATCCTTTCCAAGAAATGCACAATTAACTACGATAGTTTTGGATAGTCAGTATTCAGGGGAACTAGCGCTGCTGTGGCTGGGCTCTGACTCCACACGCTGGTAGACTCCAGATGAATGGAGCGTAGCATACAAACATTTAAGATCATTAATTAATTAAAAAAAAAAAAACCCCACACAACAAAAACCCCCACAGTAACTCTCAAAAGTTAACGAGGGCAGAAAAAGCAAAATTGCACATGGGAAGTTAAAGAAACTTCAGGACAAACCTCATTTGTTGTAATAAACACCCGCCAATTTGCACATCCATAGAGGAGTCGGATTTGTAGGATAAGGGAGTAGCATAGAGCACACAGTTATAGAAACGCAAACTTCATGCAGCCCTGAGCCGAGAATTCCACTTCTTCAGAGAGCAGAGGACTTACTGTTCGAGGTGTAGAGAGCTCTACATCCAAGTGACAAGTCTCCATCCAACTAAATAAGAAAATGCTGCCAAATCTATTTCTATAATCTCAATGATCTCATATGTTTTCATTAAACAAATAAAAAGAGAGATGAAAAGTGGCCTATTTAGCCTATGCTAAAGTAATAAGAAGGCTTAATTTTTAATATTTTCAAAATGTATAGTATGCTAGAGGTATATAGTATGTTTTATAAACTACAGCAAGGATCTGTCAGAAGCATAATCTCACTGAAAATTTTCAGTATTATACTTAGTTGTTTGCATTCTCCTCGCAGCAGGGAGCCATAACCGTGGGCCCACATTTCTCTGTTCCAGACTTTGCACAAACACACTTTACTATTCAAGCTCCTACGGGCCTGGAGTCAAGAATAGTGTTAAAACACATTGCTGCTCTGGAGGATTAAAATCTTAAGTAAAGCCAAAGCTTTTAATATGTTAAGGATAACGTGCTGTTTCCACCGCAGTGAACTTTCTGATTGCAAAAGCTATACTTGCTGCCTTTTCTTACTTTTTTTATTATAAAAAAGAAAAAAAAATGCTAGAAATTATCTAAGGAGCATACAAATACCCAAACAGAAGCAAGGGAGTATTGCTCAGGACGCAAACCATATGCAGGAAAAATTCTCTACCAACAACTCAGTTTCTCCTGTATGCCAAGCCCTAAACGCGGGAGTTCAGCTGGATGCACTGCTGCAGGCACACGGGATTCCTCTGCAGACAATTCCTTTGCTATCAGAGATCCTGGACCTACACACCTCGTCCTCATGCACTCCTCACAACAGAATAAAATATCCTGGCAGCGGGGTCACAAATGACTCATGAGCAGTGGTTTCCTTCCTACACGAGCCAATTTTGGAAATATACCCTTTGGTCCTGATGTTATCCTCCTGACGTTGTAGTCAAATGACAGCAGCCATTCATTCATTTCTTCACGAGGTAGGAAGATGTGAAGCTATCAAAGAGAGCTGGCAAGAGGCCGGCTTTGGGAATGAAGCCAAGTAAAAAGCCATCGGGTTCTGATGTCTTTTCTTCCTAACATTCTGTTCACGTTTAAATGAAATGCAACCAGTAAAAAATAAAAAAAAAAATCCCTGTTTCCCTTTTCCTGCTTGTGTTCCCTATGGGCACTCTGGCAGCTTGACAAAATAGTAACCGAGAACAAGCGCTGCAGGGCCAAGTCCTGGCTGCAGCCGAGCTCTGCGCGGGGAGTGCCGGGGAGCTGCTGCGATACCGCAGGAAGTAGCTCAAGTACTATGCAGCCAGGCTGGTGTTTGCACCCTTGATTCCCCACATGTCCCCATGGGACACTCATTTCAGATTTCGCATGGAACAGAGCAGGAGCTTCAGCAGCATTAGGAGCGGCAGGAGGGCAAGTAGCACCCTTAGGGGTAGAGGTAGCTCCACCAGCCTCCTCCCATGGCACCAGATCAACCTGGTGACAATGCGCGGTGTCAGGACTGCTGTCGGTATACAGGTCTGTATTTTGCTCTACATTTCAGAAAGAGCAGAAAAACTTACTCAGACATTCCACGTTTACTTTGAAAATTAAGCCCTCAAGAGCCTTCTTTTTTTTAATGCTGAATTTTAAAGCTGTTCTTGCATCTTAAACACATAGGAACTGACACCTTGGATCAGACCAAAGGTAGCCAAGTATCTTCTCTCTGATAGCAGCCAGTAACAGACACCTAGGAAAAAGTAAAAAATACGGGGCAAGCTTTGTAAGTCTACTTTAGCCTGCAGAGGGGCAAGAATAAGCAGCCTATCTGGTAATCCCTCAGTGGGAATATCCAATGGGCCCACGGCGAGGGATAACGGGCACTGTGGTTTGCACCCTGCTCCTTTCCCACTGAATGCAACAGTTTTCCCTTTGGAGAGCTGCTGGGCGTTGAGCTGATCCTGACACAGAAGCATCTGAGAAACAACTGTTAACCAGTAATGGTCAGCTCAAGAGCCCAGTGTAATATTTGTAAAGCTAGGACTGTGCTGCTCAGTGCGCACCCGTTGATTCCCATCCGAGTTAACTCCCTTTGCCATTTTGTCATCTGTTGTTCAGTGTCCTGAGAACCGGCAGCTCCTCGCAGGCCACCCTCCTCCTTTACTGCGCTGAAGAGATCAGGCCAGCAGCAAACTTTCTCTCCCTCTTCACCCCTTTTCTAGATCATTTCTGAGCAGGATGACAAGTTGAGACCCTCGCAAGGATCTGCTGGTAACCCTTCTCCATTATGAAAATAACCACTCTTTGTCAGGTGAGAAAAGATTCCCGACCAACTCAGGGCTGCTTAGTTTATGTAGTAGTTTTTGGTGAGGGATCTTGTTGGATACCAGTTAGTTGGATCTCTCTGTCCACATACTTACTGATACAATTCAAAGGACTCTAGCATCTTTAAGACTCTTATATCACAATTATTCATCCTAATTCTACTTTTCAACTGTTTCTATTAATTTTCCCATGAGAGGGAAAATTTTCCCATACCAATCTGCAGATGCCAAGCTCCAGCCTGTTAGTAATGTTCTGTAGGTACTCACCGCAGTTCAGGACAAACAAAAAAAATCTTACAAGAGTTCTAAACTAAAATAATATATTAAAATAGTATCTGTATCCTCATTTTTGAGACATTAATTTTCTCTTAGTGCAGAATCATTTTGTATGCATGGACATAGAATACAAATATATATTAAATATCTAAAATATATTTACATATAAAT
>NW_010392032.1:0-11420 GCF_000710305.1 Buceros rhinoceros silvestris | reverse complement strand
AACTATATATATACATATATATATGTAAGTGTGTAGAAACAAGTATTGCTTCATTTGTCTTCTCTGGATTCTTTTATAGTGACAGCTTAATTTCTCATGGGCAACAAAGGGAATCAGAGTAATTGAATTTCTGAGCAATTTCCCTCTTGAAAAGCAGTCTGCCAATTTATTTACAGGCAACTTTTCTAAGATATCAAGTGCTACTAGCTTTCAAAAACTCAGGTAAGAGCTCAGGCAAATCACCAGGTTGGAAACCCTGCCCCTTCTCATATTTTTTCTATTACTGACTTCATCATACCTTTACACGACTCTGCAAATACACTTAAAGTCACCTTTACACATCATTCCACAGAACAGAGATAAAAACTGATGGTTGTAATCCCTCTGTTCAAATAATTTGACAACTTCTTTCAAAAGTTAATTTCCAGTACACTCAGTTTTTGACTAAGCTTTAGGTCAGCCAAAAATCTGGAATGAAAAAAGACACTCAGCTATTCATTTAAATTATTATAATTTTGCCTTTTGTTTTTCAGTCCAGTGTTAACTTGCTTCCGAAGACCTTTCAGGGTGTTTGACTTGACAAACAATAAGCTTGACAATGCTACTCAGTGCTTAATTTTCTAAATGACAGCACCATACCACAGCAAGTTAAGTTTTCAAAAGAACACTGAGATTAAGAAGAGTGATAAGAAGGGGAAAGTAAGACATTAAGTGAATAGCAGGAAGTGCTTAGCCAAAATATAGGACAGTAATAATCAAGCACATCCTCTTGCACAAGGTAGATTTCTTTTTAAACCAAGCAAGCATTTAAGTTAGCTGCACAATCCACTGAAACTGTCACAAACTGAAAACACCTTCCTCAGGAGAATAGCTTACTGATCCTTACAGATTTTCACGTCTAACTAATCCATGCAGTTCAAATGGTAAGGACCTAAACATTCTAGTTCACATTCAGATGCTCCATTACAGCAACATTTAGAGACAGACCTTCTTCTGGACCCAGTATGAATAACTAGTGAAGTACATGTCAACAGAGCTGCTGCAGGCTCTTTACTTCTGCAGGAAGTAACACGTTTCAGAAATGCAGCCAGGCTCTCCTATTTGCAGGCCACCTTTGTCTATACAGTCAGGCTAGGGACCTTGTATATTGATCTCCAGCTGAAATCTAAGTACACTATATGAATATTTAAGTTCCTTTATTTTCTTCACCTCCTTGACAGAGGCAACCAAGTCAAACAACTGCTTTGAAGAAGGGGATTAGCCCTTTGTAGTTCAGTTATGCTTTCACTGTTAGGCAGTATTAAGGACCTCTGCAAGGAGTTTAAGACAGCTGGTGGAAAAAGGAAGATTAAGCTGTGAAAGAACAAAGAAAACAGTGACAAATGAAAGGGTAGCTGTAAACAAAACCATAGAATAGCAAATTTTCAAAGATAAGGAGAAAAACAGCATCAGTGTAAACCTGCTCCTAGAGCCAATGATACTGATAACTTCCGGAACTACTAACTGACAGGCATCAAGTCAAACAATCCAGAGAAGAACAACATTAGTGGCACACGCAAATCTCTGAAATCTACATTTGTTTTCCCTACCCTTTATTTAGTAACAAAAAAAAAAAAACAACCAAAAAAACCCAAAACCCCCAAACCCAAACATCAAAACCAAACCAAAATACATCCTCTGCTAAATTAGTTTTTCTGAGACACTGACTTTCTGTTTCCTAAAGTATGGTAGAAGAGGATTTAATTGAGATTCTAGTCAACTGACAACTTTATAGGTCAAAGAAAAGCTGTTTTACTTACAATCATCAGAGGATAGTCTGCAAGTGAGAGATACTCATATGGCCCCTTCAGTTCTACTGTCACTGTCAAAAGACAATCCAATAACCAAATTGAACAACAACCAAAAAGGAAGAAACCAAGATAAAGTACGTAACTGATTTTTACTCAAGTGTAAAGAAATTCCAAATCTTCACATAGCTTTTAAATCTAACTTGCACTTTTGTTTAAAGAAAGGTAAGACTCATAACACACTCAGCTAAAAGCATGTAATTAAAATTACTCGCTCCATTGCCAAGTAACTCATGGTAGAACTTAATTTGTGCTGGAGATTGGTGTGTAACAGGAAAGCTCAGAAACACATGTAAGCTAACTTTTTAAGGGGATTTTCAAACTTAAGATGTTTAGGTTAATGCAACATAATATAATTTCAAGGTAACAATTATGATCTTTGTATTCTACATGAGTTGAGCTCATTACTATGAATCACTATGCTGGTCTGGACACTTTCGAAACACAACACCAAGCCTCAAAATTGATCTGCTGGGGACTCTTCTTTATTCCAAGATTAAACCGACAGACCAACAGCATCTTCAAGACATTAACCATCACCTACTTTCTTATCGTAAAGACAGAGTTGCAGAAGGTAATACTTAACATCTATGTGAAGTGAAAGATAGCACCTTAAGAAATTGAGTCATAGAATAAATAACTACCTTAGAATAAACTCAGACTGGTATACATAAAAAAATAGCACTATATTTTTAGCTTACTGTATAAACAGCTATCTTACTTGTAAAGGACTTATTTTGATTCAAGGAAGGTGATGTTTTCTCCATTCTTTTATCTTTGGTAGTAGAATCCTTTGCAGTAATTCCAATTTGTACAATAAATATATATGGCCCATCTCGCCAGGTTTTGATAACAGCATTCATCGCCTTAAAATAAAATATCCACATGTAGACAGTGCATAGCCAAGAAGACACAAATAAGACAGAAGGAAACTCGCCATACAGGGGTGTTATCTTCAGTGTAAAAATATAGTTCATCTCTTCCCAGGCCTAAAACTTGTAAATAAATATTTGACACATAAATCTTAAATCTATGTTTTAGACATAATAATTAAAATTAAGTTGTCTGAAATCAGAAGAATCCTCAAAGACCTGGGAGGTGGATCAGGGCTTATTTGCAAATTTAACTGCAAGAGTCGTCTCAAAGGAACTGCAAAAGCTACAAAGAATTCAGCAAAGCATCCTATTCCTTGTTTTCAGACCAGGAACATTAGGACTGTTGCAGAGATACTTCTGTCCTCCTGAAATCAATTGTCTGGCAACAGCACAGCTACCTGTAACTCAGCTGCCCAGTGAAGGCTGAATTTTACAATGCAAGATAGAAGAGGTAGCTGAGAGTAAAAAATTTCAATAGTAGTCATTTGCTGTGGAAACTACTACTGCCCCTGCAACAACTCTCATACCTGTAAGACTCAAACCCTGCCAATGAACAGAAGCAGCTTGCCAAATATTTGCAGCATAAAACAAATGAGAGATTTGTTTGAGTTCAAGCATACAAAACTGAAACTCATCTCAGAAATGGCAATATTTACCAAGAGCTTTAAGGTCAAAACTAAGGCTATCTACATGTATGCCACTCCCATGACCACTGCAGAAATACCACAAAGACTTTTTTGTAATGGTCTCTGCAAGAGAATTTCAGTATTAAGGGCATGTATTTCTTTTAAGAAGCCTCCTGACTACAAGACCTAAAGCCAACAGAATATTATGTATTAAAAAAAAAAAAAAAAAGATTTTACACTGCTATTGATCAAAATTAAAAGACTTAGTTAACACCACAGTAAATTTAAAAGAAAATGGATTTTTCTTTTTCATGCACCAATTTTCCTTTAAAGTACCTCCATCTTTTACTGCGTTGATTCCTTATTTAACAATCGCACACACATGTTTTTACGTGTTAGCTTTAAGGTAAATGGCCGTGTAAATACACAGAAAGTTAAATACTTTTTCTTTGTTGGCATCCAGGACATTCAATTTGAAGTTATTTTGGCCATTGTTCATGGTTAAGGCTTGAACATAACATATATTAACAGATTTGAAAATAAAAAGGAATCACTCATTACACACATTTTAAAAGATTGACTAGTTAAAGATGAAACCAAATATAATCTCTTAGTCACAGATTAAAACAGATCATATCAATGATTTCTTTAATTTCTTTTACTATGAAAAAAGAAATTTATTTTTTAATTTATATCATCAGTTTGAATTGTATAAGTTCTGTTCTGCACAGAGAAGCAATACTTACTCTGGTTTAACAAAACCTCTGTTTTTCCACAGGATGCTACCTAATTTCAAGCTAAAAAAAAATCCAGGTGTGAAAAAAACAGAGAATTGCAGCATCCCTATAAATGCTACCAGTAATTTCTAATTAAAAAAAATTTTTAAAAAATCAAGACTGCTGGATTCTAAGCCACATTTAAATTCAATATACATACGGTTTTATCTGCCACTATTGTGTGATTTCCTCCACTCTCCTTATCTTTTAAGCCCTTAAAGAAAAACAGAAAAATGGATAAATCAATACTCGAAAACAATCTCTTCCATGCCTACACTCATTATAAGGAAGAAAACAAGTTACCTCTTGTTTCTCAGGTGAAAGAGGCTTTGGATGTACAAATTCTTTAGAGAAGATCTGCACAATATAAGAAAGGTACAGCATTTATAGGCAATTTATATTAACATGACATTACCAGTACAGCTTCCAGTAAACTTGATTATAAAGAAGGACTCTGAACAGCTGTATTGGAGTACTTTCATTTTTCTAAATCAAACATCTGTCCATTTGCAGAGGGAGTCTTGAATACTTAGATTAATATTTTGTCATTTGAGAGTTATTTTTTCCCCCCTTCAGACAACAGGTGTCTATTACTAGACAAGCATGGCAGTAGTGAAGTTAATTTTACTTTCCAATACAAATCCATTGAGTATTTCCAGTACTAGACCAGAATAGGATTTGGTAATTTCTGCCTTAGCCTATGCAAAAAAAGTCCCTAGATGAGTGGGTATCTAATTGGAGATCCAGATTTTGCCAACTCTCCCAAAGTATGGTGACTTGTAATTTAGTGAAACTGCTATACCACAGCAAAAAAGCTGATCAAAAGGAAAAATTTCTGTGAAATTTCAGAAATTAATATCTGAAAGGAGTATCTTTTGAAAAGTTTCAGTAGACTTTTCAAAGGAATTGGAGAAAAAGCCACTTAAAGACTTCAAAAACTCCAGTTTCAGCAACCTGAACATTCAGTTAAGATGCCCGAGTTCACATTACACAATTAAACTCACAAGGTATCTTCTATAAAAAGAAGTAAAAGTAGAACTGACACTTCTCATATTATTAAACATAAAAATCAGGCAGCATGCAGATTATTTTGTTATAAAAGCCTTTCAAGCCATCTACACTTGTAAGATGAATTAGAGGTACGCAACAGATTATTAAAAATCTTTTTCAAGTCGCCCTTAGGCATGTCTTTTTTCTTAAAACAAAAAACCAACACTATGTTCAACAGTTACAAGACATTTCCCAGTATTCTTTATCCTCAACACTTCATCTAAAACAGAAATGGCTGAATATAGATGCAACATCCCACAATTTGCCTTGAATTCTTAAATAAGTACACCACGGAAGTGTTATGTTGGGACTGCACAGCTTTGACCGGTGATATACAGATCATATAGAGTAAGATTGCACGTTACCTCCCTACACTATTTTGCATTGCCTTCTCTTCCATTTGATTTGCTTCAAACACGTTTTAGCACTACTTATTTTTCATTTTTAATCTGCTATCAGTGTTTAAGTAATACATTTTTCAACGCTCTTTCATTTCCATTATTACAAATGAACATTAACTGAAAATAAATACTAGTCCTTTCTCAACCCAAATTGAGAGGGAGCTTCATTATGCTGCCAGAGATTCACGCTTCTATTCAACTAGCAGTGGTCTCTGTAAGTGAAACAAATTCAGAACACAGAACCACAAGCAAAAAGAACTGAACTTCACAGTGGTTTGGGTCTTCCCCCTGCCAATGATGGGCCAGACAGTGAACAGCAAGCCAGAAGTAAAGGAAAATTAAGAAATCATCACTGCAGTTTGGCTGTCATTAAACACATCAAAACAAGTACCCTCCAACTTACAGTTATACAGTTAAAACATCTAACAGGAACTATCACCCTTCTGCATATTGTACGAGAGAACAGAGCAAACTGTGAAGTACCTGAGGCCCGAAAAGGTCAGAGCAATTTGAAAAAACAAGGGAAGATGTGGCATAGTATCCTGACCAACCCGGATGCTCTTCAGATGTAGCCCCAAAATAGGAGTCTGCCTGTTCATCCTGCCGAACATACAACAGAACCTATGTTAGCATCCAGTACATCAAATGGTTTATCACAGTAGGCAGCTGCAAGTCCTGGAGAGCACTATAACTTCCTGCTGCATGCACTCCCAAACAGAATTTAATAGGACAAAGGCCATCAAGACCACAAAAGACCATAAAAACGAGAGCAAAAATCAGGGGCCAAAAAACCCCCAAACCATACAGGCTTCGAGTAAGAATTAATACCAAATTAAAAAACGTAACAATCCTAGTATTCCTATAGTAGAGGTACAGCAGCCAGCATAAATCAGTTTACACAAACTCTACTTTATTAAAGATTTCAGTACTGTACAAGGTTAGTATTTACAACTGTCATAATTAATATTTTAAATAAATATGGAAAAGGTGTTACATAATAAGTTTTGTTCTACCATATTTGATAGAAACATTACACATTTTGCATAAATTGCTAATACTTGCAGGGTGCGTCCATAAAGAACCTAATTTAGACTAAACATTAAAATACTTGATTTTTTCTATTTGCTCTCATTAAGCATTGTTGTAGATA
The DNA here is from genome assembly GCF_000710305.1 of Buceros rhinoceros silvestris. Lineage (NCBI taxonomy): Eukaryota > Metazoa > Chordata > Aves > Bucerotiformes > Bucerotidae > Buceros > Buceros rhinoceros. Next base: position 4,695 of record NW_010392032.1, on the reverse strand, counting down.
CTATCTACCATAAACTCACACACTTCAGTTTAGAGTCAAAGCACTCATTTAAGCTTCTGGGTTTACAAGAATTTTGACAAATACTTCCACCTTACCCAAAACCCAGGAAAGTCAGTGATTTCAGAAAGCTTGGATCAATTCTGTTCCCAACGGTGCAGAGATGTGTTGTCTTCCAATGGAGAAGTATGTCTTTTAGGCCCAAAGCTTAATGAGGATGCAAGTGAGACATCTCCAACCACCTCACCCCACCTGCTTACTCCTAAAAACCATGGGTTTTTCTACACAATTCTTACCCCAAAGTTGAAGACTTCATTGTAGCAATCAGAATATCTTAAGTACCAAGTAACATTGTAATTTTGGGAGGTATCACAAGTTTTTTCGTCCCCTTCAACTAAAAACAAACAAAAAAAAAAGAAAAACAGATAACTTGTAAAACTAAATTTATTTTAAACACAAAACTGAAAGCAAAACAATAGAAAAACATTTTCCTCAAGTAATCCATTACTGTTCAGTAAGAACAGTAATGAAAGAAAGAAGCATGTGGAAAACATAATTCCATTTTAACGGTACACAATTCTATTCAAGAGCTGAAGATCATTTGCAAACTTCTTGGTCAAGACAATCAAGAATACTTCAGCAGCTGCAAATACCAAATAAGAGGAGAACAGCAATGACTCCCAGTGATTCCAATACACTAAGAGTTTCCCTTTCCAAGATATGTGGCACACATAGCAGGTAGAGAAAGCTAAGAACAGGTTAATATAATTAAAATATACTAATACCATCACCAAGAAAATAAATAAAAAGGCAAGATTTCGCATGTGAGCATTCACTTCTTCAAACTCCCAAAAGACAAACAAGTCATCTATATATAACTGGCTCACTCTGTCAAAGCTACGATGCTACCTAAAACAGCAAAAAGACAACTTTCCACTTTGATTTATTACAGAACACACAAAAAGTGAAACAAGAAGTGAATTTGACATTAAGAAGGTAAGCTTCACCTGTAAGCAAGAATTCAGTGTCTTGGAAGAGCCATTTAGATTATTATGTTTGGGTTTTGTCAGTCAACAGATGGGAAAATCACACTTCTGAACTGGCAGCACGGTTTTAGTGGCTAAATAGTCTCCACACAGGCAACATTCATCTCAGGGTAGAGAGAATGTGTTCCCACAAATTTGTTATATGTACAGAGCTTTTAATTAATGCTTCCATACTGACCACTTCAGGTAAAAAATGCAATTAGAAAAAAGACCCTGCCATGGAGTCTCAGCTGACTAATCCCACTCTAAACCACATGTGTATATACCAAAGTGTGTATATACCAAAGATTAAAAAAAAAAAGCGATGCTATCACTGAAAAATCATTATGACATCTTCTAGTAAGCATGAAAACAAGGCACACATTCTCCACATAGACCTAGACGTTGTAGAAGGCACAACAAAGAAACTAAGAAGCAACACAAACACTACAGTGACATAGTTAGATGGCAAATCCTTAGAAGACAAAGGCTCATCTGATAAAATTCACTGAATGAGGAACATCTCAAAAAAGTACTACCAAAAAATAGGAGGGATTCAAAAACATCTTTTAAGATATTAAAATAAATACGATTATTGAACATGTTCAGTAGTTACACCAGCTAAAGGCAAAAGAGGTCATGACTAGAACAATCTGCCAATAGCTGCAAACTTCAAATTACAGAAAGCTTAAGAAGGAAGTACTCTAAAAGACAAGAAAGGCATCCATGGCGCTTACTGAATTCAGCAACATGGAAATCTAAGTTCCTTAGCCTTCAAACAAAACCAGCAACATTCAACTCAAGTGCAGCCTTTGTACTCATTTACAGAGACAGGATTTCTACCATGATCCTAGACAGGAAACCAGATGCCTTCTAGAATAGCACTTTAGTAGATAAAAATAAATTCATTATTGACAGTACTAAACACAAGTGGCAGTCTTCCCACTCAGAAAGCATCAGACACCAGTATACCACACACACACAAAAGAACCCGCCACAAAACAAGAAGAGGAAAGAAAAAGGAAGATGAGGTAGAGATGCAGGTGCTCACCACAAACATGAACAACCCATGAGCAATCATGTTTGGCAAGAAAGGTCGAGTTGTCCACACAAACATGAGGGCAGATGGAAGAGGCAACAGGTGACAACAGAAGAGACCAGTTTCCACACAGACACAGGCAGAAAAGAATAGGTAAAGCTTCCCAGTATCAGATGCAGTTTAAATATCATCCAGGCTGAAGTTAAGTTCCTAGCCTTTGTTTCTTCCTCTTTCAGTGACTCATTATCTAAATTCATATAAATCTTTTAATTACACTGTTATGTAAAACACGTATCTTCATTAAAGAATTTTAAGGTTTAATGTCTGTTTAAAGACTGAGAGCACAGTGTAGTTGAAGCCCAAATCAGGAGCGAGGGGATTCTTACTGCCAGATCTGCCACAAATCTGCCTTGTAACAAACAAATTTTATTTTCTCCACGCTTTGGTTCCTTCCTTCTTTTGGTTATTTCAGCTGTACACCTCATAAGACTTCCAATCCCTGCGCTGCAGGGACCCACATCCTAGATGCCACATTAGCACGCAAACACTATTTCTATTAAACTTAAAGGCTTTCTTGTCTAACACCTACCAAAGCTCCAAATGCCCCCTCCTTTTCCCCAAGCATCAGATTTCTACATTTTGATCCTGCAGCTGCACACTTGCAATTGTCTCACTGTAAGATGCAAAACTCAGCATTAGAGCTACGCGTGACAAGTGGGAAAACCTTAACCCTGACACACCTTCACTAATAACCAACTACTCTAACACTAGCCTCCTCTTTCAGATTCGTGTGGGATTAAGGGAGGCACTTTAACAAACTCCCTTTGAAATGCTGTCCAAAGGAGGGCAGATATCTGAAGCTAATCCTGAAAAACAATAAGGTAAGTACTAAATATAATAGAACAATATACAATGGCAATGTACAAGTTCATCAAGAAGTATCAGCTAATCCTCATGATACCTTAATTTTCTCAATTAAAGGAAGAGCACAATCTTTGCAGCAACTAAGTCTTGAAGTGATAAAGACACTAATTGTCTCTAAAGTGACTTTTATTTTGTCATTTGACACAAGTGCAGAAAGACATTCACAGGCACTGCACCTGTATAACCACCCAGTTAGCAGCTAGAGATCAAACAGCTTCCCCCACCCCGTAAGAACCCCTCAAAGTGCTCGGGAAGGGAAGGATTTCTAGTCTTTCTAAATCAGCTAGTCACTTCCACAAGTCACCTACATCATCTCATTGTCATCTAATTCCTATCCTCATGTTTGCAGATAAGAGGGTATTTCACAGAAACTTTTCTTTGAGCAGTAACCTACACAATCCATAACCCTGGCCAGATCAGCAAAGTGCAAAAGAACAAACAGGATGGTTGCAGACATATTCACTCTGTAGCACACATACACTGAGATCAGGAGAAGAAAACAGCTCTCAGGAAAGCTCTGCCATAAGCGTGCAACAACATTCCCATACCACTCCCACAAGTATCCAGCTAAAAAGGAACAGGGCTTCAAAAAGCACTGTCTCCTCAACAATGGCATCAGTCACCCCACAATACAAACAGCCCCTGTCTCAGCACCGAATCGCCCAGTCAGAGGAATTTAGCACATCTTAAACAGGGAAAGAACACCTCACAGTAGGACTCAGCACATTCCATGCCTGATGATTACCCACTATCTGAAATGAAGTGGTGCTCCCATTGACGACGTTGCCCCCTCCACAGAACCATTCATCTCTGCTAGAGTCTAACAGATCACAATAGTGAAGCTTCAAGGCTGTTAACACACCCAACCATATGAGAGCTCTGGCTTTCATCCAGTGGTAGATTAGCTGTCACCACAACCAGTGCAGTTAAACAGTTCACATTGTTTTGAGTCCCAAACGTTAACATGGGGGTGGGGTGTGTCCTCAAACAGCAGAGAGAGCAAGTTAATCCCTTGTAACCACTCACATCTCAGGAAAATGGTGGTGTTGCTGAAGAGAATCTTCCCAAAGTTAAACTTCTTCCCCTGCAAAGGCACAAAGAAGTGAGAGATATTAGTGTGCTTAATGTCACTGAGCTTAAGTAAACATAATCTTCCACTCTAAGTTTTAAGTCAATACAGCAATGAAAACTAACATGAGATCAGAAATCAGCCTTACTGAATTTTCCAGTCATGCTTCACTGCCCCTCCAACCTACTCTTAAAGACGGCTTGTGAGGCCTGGGGCTTTCTGTTCCGCAAAACTGAAACAATTTAACCGACATTTGAAAAGATTAGCATTTTCTTGATAAGATCTAGACTATCTAACCAGAAAAAAATTTAAGAATCAACAAGAGTGTTCACTGAAATAATTTAAATTTGTTCCTGAAGCTCAAGAGCCTCACAAAAAGTGAATGTATTACTCCCTTCCACAGCCTGGTAAAGGCATGCCTACTGCAAGGCAAAACAGCTTTTCACCACACAACTTAAAGCACGCACCGCGTCACAGAAGCGCTGGAAATCCCGTCACCTCCCCAGAGGCCCACATCTTTCTCGGGTCAGGGTTTCAGGGCCCCAGCTTTTCCGACGCGAGGCCACAGCAGTGCCCGACGGTGGGACCGCCGGCCCACCCGCACCGGGGGCGCGGAGCGCCCTCTCCCCACCCAGGCCGCG
>NW_010392031.1:539-756 GCF_000710305.1 Buceros rhinoceros silvestris | reverse complement strand
GCTCAAGCTTCAACCGTGTCTGGTGCTGGTGGGCAACTCAGGGCCACGTGTACCTGGTGGTTGCCACCATGGCCACGTGTATCTGGTGCTGGTGGCCATGGTGGCCACCTGCAACCACACATCTGGTGCTGATAGGCAACAGTGTCCAGCTCTGGGTGACACGTTGAGGTCTGGAGGACACGCATGTCCAGGTCTGGAGGACACAGGTGGCCACACG
>NW_010392031.1:0-217 GCF_000710305.1 Buceros rhinoceros silvestris | reverse complement strand
AGGACACGTATGTCTGGGCCTGGAGGACCCCCACACCAGGGAAGACCACGGCTGGGGACCCACCACCACCACCCCCCACGTCCAGCCTGGGGCCCACCACACGTGTCCACCCCCACGGCCCCACCACCGGTGACCCACCAGTGAAGCTCCAGCTGGCAGCCCGTGGGCGGCCGTAATTGGCTCCAATTAAATGCTCATTAACGAGGAAGCTCCGCCC
>NW_010392030.1:34464-43605 GCF_000710305.1 Buceros rhinoceros silvestris | reverse complement strand
AAGCCAATCTATCAGCAGGACAGGGAGAGAAAGCACGGTAGAAAAGCTTGTGGGTCAAGATAAGGACAGGGATATCATTCATCAGTTACAGTCATGAGTAAAACAGGCTCGTCTTGGGAAAGATTGATTCAATTTATTGCCAATTAATAACAGAATAGATAGTGACAAAAAAAAAGAAAACCAAAACTAAAAACACCTATCCTCCACTTCCCCACCTCTTCCTGGGTTCATCTTCACTCCTGAATCCTCTGTCTTCTCTCCCGTGAGCAGCACAGAAGGGATGGGGAGAGGGGGGTGTGGACAGTACTTAACACTTTGTATCTGCCACTCCTTCCTTCTCATGCTGTTCCCCTGCTCCGTTATGAGATGCAGTCCTTGACACACATATCCAATGTGGGTCCTTCCCGTGGGCTTCAGTTCTTCAAGAACACCACGGTGGATCCTTTTCCATTGGATACAATTCTTCAGGAAGAGACTGCTCCAGCTTGGTTCCCCCATGGACCACATTTCCTGCCAGCAAACCTGCTCCTGCGTGGACTTCTCTCCATGGGTTGCACCTTCTGTCAGGGCACATCCACCTGCTGCAGCATGGAGTCCTCCATGGGCTGCAGTGTGAATATCTGCTCCACTGTGGTCCTTCATGGGCTGCAGAGGTACAATCTGCGTCAGCACGGTCTTCTCCATGGTTTGCAGGGAAATCTCTGCTCCAGCAACTGGAGCACCTCCTCCACCTCCTTCTTCACAGACCTTGTTTTCTGCGGGGCTGTTTCTCACATTTTTCTCACTCCTCTCACAGCTGCTACACAACGTTTTTTTACCCTTTCTTAAATATGTTATCACAGAGGTGCCAACCAGTGATGCCAAGCATCATGGATAGATTCAGCTATCAACATCCATGGATCCGTTTTGGACCTAGCTGAAACTGTGTCTGACATTGGGGTAGTTCCTGGAGTCTTCTCACAGAAGCCACCCCTGATGCGCGCCCTTCCCCATCCCTCCTCCCTGCTCCCCATCAAAATAGGGATGGATTACCTTCTAAGGATCCAGCCTTTCTCCATTACCTGTCAAAAGATCCTAGATGACTGATTTAGACTCACCCTCTCGATGTTTGTAAGTTAGCTGAGACAAATCCCACTCCAGATACCAAAACCCAAGGACTTCTTGCTGACATCATATTGACAATGTCCTGGTCAACTTAGTCCAAAAATGCAGTTATAATTTCTTTTTTGTTATTATAATTATTACTTTTTTGCAGGAGGGACAAATCCAATGGGTTCTGTGTTATGACTAAGACTTTCATAACTGTGTAAGGAACCTTGGAACCAATCCAAACGTGGTATCTGCTTTCTGTATGGCTCTGAAGAGAATAGCTTCTATTTTTAAACTGAAATTGGAACCCTCAAGTAACGAGGTTCCGATGTTACATTTATATACTTAATCAGATAGATACGCTTATTTCTCTTGCAACCATTCAGATGGGTGGTCAGATCTAGGAAGGAAATATGTTTCAAATTTTGTTTGAATGTTATTTTAAAAAAAAAGGAACAATTTTTACAACAGGTAGACGGACTCTTGGGGGGGTGGGGAAAGGGGTTTTTTTTTAGTAACCCTGAAGGGCTAAAGTTAAACTTAGAACAAACTTTTATTTAACTACAAATTTTTAAAAATAGAAACTCAGAATATCTCATCTCAGAAAAAGGCAGAAATAGATTGTTTTGACTTTACCAGGACATTCCATTCCTTTCTTGTGTGTTTTGGGTAGACTAGAATGAATGGAAATCAGAATGCTTCCACCACACATTCTATGCTCAACAACTCAGCATTTTCAGAGGGAAAAAATGTTTGCACTGGAAATTTTCCAGACAGCTTTATTTCGATATTTTAAAGCTAATTCTCTCATTCCTTAGGCTTTTAGACAGAAACTCCCAGTGTGGTGTCATGACCCAAACTGCTCACGTACTACCTTCCAATTCCAAACAGTGTAACTTCAAAGAATTTCCTAATCTAGAGTTATGCCTATGCTCATGTAGTGTGTACCTGCAGGTTTTTTTTCAATGAGTTTGTTTCCTCCCACTAAGTCAGAAAAGCCCCAGAGCAGTTTGAGAACCTGCAAACATTGCAGTGCACCTCTTTTCTCAGCCCTCTTTCCTGACATAAGTCCACTGCCCAGGTGGGACGGTGAGTCTAAGGAGTGCAGGATGCCATGAGCTCCCCCAGTGTGTCGTAATTAAACACCTGGGCTAAACAGCTCTTTGCCGAGCCACTGTGAAAATCCATGGAGTGCTCAACAGTCCAGAACATTTTCCATCTCCCCCTTGAGCAGGTGTCTCATATTTGAACTCTGTTATTCAAATAACTCCAAAGATAGAGAAGTGATTTCAAGACCTCTTCAAGGTCTTTATTTTGGTTCGTTGCTGCTGTTATTTTTATTGTTAAATGGTAACTGGACTGGACTTCTTTAGTAAAAAAGAACTTTACAGTTCTTCTTTACTGGACTTCTTAACAGTAACTGGACTTCTTTATTTAGCATTCCTGGAGAACCTTTATATTCTGCATGTTTTCAGTCATGCTTATAGTCGGCAAAACTGTATGGATGGCAATATGGATTAAGAGCCTAGAAAACATCTATCATTAAATGAGTTCATGTTGGCAAAGGAACATGACTTAAATAAATGTATCTGTGGGAAAAGAGGCTAATCATAGAATTTCCTGTAGTCTAGGATCCTGTCTCTAGAGTCTTTTCGTAAACATGGAGTTCTTCAAGACCTCATAACTCTCTACTGGGAACAAAGGCTATGTCTACACCAACAAACGAATCAAAGCCAAAGCTTGTTCTCAACCTCCTTCCCCTAGTTATCCAGAATATGAAATTGTTTGCATGCTTCCTGTGCGGTTGTGGCTTGCACTGGATAGCACTCTCCTAGACTGCACCTGGGCATGGTCCAGGGGGTTTGCACATGCTATGGACTGCTACCAACAGGCAGTTTGGACACTGTCATCCTGTCTGGAGGGAAAGACAATTTAGATAAGTGTCTACAAGCCAGGCTGTTCCCCTTACCTGCAGGATGGGACTGACCTCTAACTGATCCATGACTTGTTTTCATCATATGCACATAACCAACAGCTCCAAACCAAACGTGGCAAAACAGCGCTTGAACCTGGGCTTGAACCTGGGCTTGAACCTGACTCCTTTTGCTGAGTTGTACTCATACAACTAGGTGACCGTAAACTGACTCATGATGGCTTAAAGCAAAAGGCAGCAGTAAGTCAGGTCATGTGGCAGAGAAGAGAAGTGTTACCATCATCTCTGCTGCAGCATGAGACATGGATCAAGGGAGGGTCCTGTGGCCTGACTGCTAAGATGGGAGGCAAATAGACAGACAGAGGACCACCACTTCATTCTTCATACAAGGTCCACCTCTAAGACTACCCATCCTTCAGCCAAGTTAACCTCTTCATTCTTGGAGTTATAAGGACCATAATAATGGACAAAATAGCTGATAACTTTCATGTCACTAGCTCTTAAAATTCCTTCAGCTACCCCCATGCTGAGCCAAGTATCCTTGGAGATACATGTTTTTAAAGAAATCAGAACCTGTGTTTTGTTTCATCCTGTATGTTTGTTTCAGAGAGGTCTTCAGGCCTTTTCTAAAAATACTAACCAAGGGAAATTTTTGCTTAAAAGCAAAAGTGGAATTGAAGAGTATATGAGTTATGTTATTAGCTTTGAGTTTATTCTGAATTCAGTCACAGCAAATATCCATTTTCCTGAAGAAGCAGCAGTTGTCATATTTTGCTGCTGTAGTGTGTGTAATATCAATCTCATGTTTATTTATGCATGTAAAGATTTTATTATTTACATTTAAATATTTATAACATTTCTGCATAAGCAGCCAAAAAAGTTCATCTCTGCCCTTTAGGAACTAAGCAATTTCATTTTACTAGGTAGACTTTTTTCTATATAAATAATTGACACATTGATTTCTCCCTCTGTCTTTATGCTATTTATATTATTTCTTAAATGCAAGATGGTTATAGAACTAACAGACTGACTGGTCTGTTTTTATTGCCTATCAAATCCAAACAGACTAATATATCACATGAAGGATCTGGAAAAGAGAGTGGTGATAAAACACTAAAAAACAGGAATGAATTAATTAGAATTCAGATATGGAAGCCTATGCTAATTCCATTGCTACACTGAAAAAGTGTTTGTTTCTTCCGGGAAATAACTTTATGTAAATTTAGGTTTTTTTCCTGAGATTAGTGGTACTGCCTAGCTCTACAGCAATAGAAATAATTGCAGATCTTCTTTCTTTCAGTAGCACTATCTTAATATGATTCTATAAAAAATCCAAGTATTTTAACAGGACTCCATGAAGCTGCGATGGCAGGCTGTACTTGGAACAGGTTTTCCATTGTCAGGTAAATCGGACCAATTTTGTCTGCTTCTGAGGGTGCGAATAGCATCTTTTTCATTCTCACCTTCCTCTTTACTAACTACTTTGGACACGCTAACAATGGCTTTAAATTTTTTTCTTCATGAGTACTGCTGAAAAAAACCCTCACTTCTGTCATAACAACAAAAGAAACAAAATCAGTATCCACTGACGTTTAAATAAATAAATAAATAAATAAAAGGGGAAAGCAGATGCAGGTAAAATTCCTCCTTCGTTTAATCCTGCCCTAACACCATGATTCATTGACCGGTGGAGTTGACCTTTTCTTTTTTTTTTTTAGTTTCACTGAAGTCAAAGCAATCACAGTCAAGAAGAAAGTAAATTGGTCTTTAAGAGTTCAATTCTGCCACCGAGCAGAGCTTACCAAATGGCATCGTAGGTATGTTAGGCATTTTTACCAGTTGCACCCTTGTGCAAGACTGTGCTCAAAGAAAGAGAAAATCTCATCTCCATCAATTGCATTTGCAACACAACCAGTCAAGACAGTTGAAAGAGAACAGGAGAGCCATGTGGCTTAGGCAAAGTGATAGGTAAACTGCAAAGCCAGGTACAACGTCCAGGCTCTGTGCTCTAAACCAATTAGCTTCTCTCAAGTCCATGCTGTTCCATTAAGACACTGTTAAAAAAAATGCGAACACAGTGCTCTTTCTTTCAGTCATCATTCAGAGTTCATCTTCTTCGGCTGCTTCTCATACTTTTTCCTATAGTGTAGTTTTCCCACGTGGAAGCAAACAAGATTTTCTGTTCTTGCTTCTGAACTAGGAATGCAGTCCTTAGAAATCACACCCAACACATCACATAATCTACCTCATAAATTTCCTTTACAGGTGTTCAGGAACCAGCGCCTAGGGGTAGGTTTCCATTGCTTCTCCTGGATCTATTAAAATCATTTCACAAACAATTTCACTTTGCTGTTTTAATTTTTAAGGTCTCCTTCTGTTTTCTTACAGGTTTATGGATGAATATTCTTCCTTTCTGTAATATCAAACCCAGAACTTTATACGGAATTTCAAAAACTGCTTCAACATGAATGGTGCCAGCTTTGCAACCTGCTTAAGTCACCCAAGGGAAAAGGAACAGAGGAAAAGAAAGAGAAAAGACACTGCTAATAGTTTAAATGGTATCTCAGAAAGAAGCTATATTGAAGCATCGTTACTGAAGTTGAAAGTCGGGGATAAGAGGTGTATTATTCCTGTCAAAATGTGGATGTTTCCATTGTTTTTTTTCCTAATCACTGCTGACCTCGACACACAGAAAGGTTAGTTTTGAAATTTACAACATTTATTTTGAAATTCGAAGTAAACTATGTGCATTATTATTGGGATTTATCTCAAATACTCTAAACATTTAGAAGTTCAATACCTACCTCTAAAGTAGTCAGACCACGCTGCTTTCACAAACAGTGGAGAGCAAGAGCTCTTTTGAGAGAGCAGTTCATCTCCCCCTACGGTCTAAAAGATGGGAGAAGAATCTGACTTTGGAAATCGGTGTTTTTCTCCATCGACTATCAAAGGAAGTTACTGCATCACCCAGTTCTGGACCCAGATGCTTAACATACAGATCTCAGATGGCAGGTGAGATAAATCTTGTTTTCTGCAACTTGTGAGTATTACGAGATGGCACAAAATGAAGGAACAGTTTCTCCTGAATGCGGCAGAGGCCAGATTTTTAAAGATCATAGGTAGTTCCAGGGTTTCCCATTTTTAGGTTTTAGAGCAGATTTACAAGGCTTCTGATATTGCATTCTGAGGCTGTTCCTTTTATTTCAGACTGTAGTATCAGATTTAAATATATGAACTAACTAGACCATGAACTCACTAGACCATGAACCCCTACAAAAATATCTGAAAGCTCCAGATACACGGCTGATGATTCCCATTATCATCAATATGTCTTTCTCTGACAGAATAAATTTCACCTACAAAAATCACTATTTTGGTGGAGGGTGGGGGATTGCATTGATTCAAGTTTCCAAGAGAAAAAATAATACAAATGGGGAAGGCTTGGCACTATCAAAAGAAGCTGTGGGCAGGGTGTTTAAAGAATTTAAGTGGTTTAACCCCATTGAAATCACTGAAGTGTAGGTGATTTCTTTAAAAAGCCCAAAACTGTACTGTAGATCCTCATTTTTTATTTACTGCGTGCCACTGAAGTGAACACGCTGCTAGCCCCAAGGAAATGACTTAGTAGTAGGTTCACTTGCAAGAACTGTGAGGCTGATGCTCTAAGTGTCTCACATGAAGGTCGTGGGACCTGCATCTAAAAATAAAGGAGAAATATTCATCAGTAAAAAAATAGCTTGGCTACTTTTTCATCTTCTTCATCTCTTACCACTGCTTTGCTGCTACTTTTGGTCTATATAATCAGCTAATGAGATTTCCACTTCTTCAGGCAATGAGACAAGTTGTGCTTGAAGAAAACTTGTGCCTAGATTCCTCACGATGCATTCGTATACAATTAAGAAATATTTTACAGAGCAGCACATTTAAACAAATATTAAATTCGCACAATTGTTAATCAGTGTGCCATCTGGAAACATTTGAAAGTTTAGACACTTAATTGCCTGAATCTCATAAATGTTCAAAATTGTTGCATACTACAGGCTATATTGCATTTAGGACTTTTTTACTGTATAAATACATGTAATTAAAACGTGAGATAGGAACACTTTCCAGCAGCTGTTGTGAGAGCTGTAACCATCTTCCCTATTAATCTTCAGGGATTTGAAATATGTGTTGCTGAGCACCAGGGTCAACGACATGCCGTTACATTTGAATCCCACCATTTGACAAAGCATTGCATTCTGTTTCTAAATTCTTTCATGTGACTGACAGCTACATCCATTTCTTCCCGAGGCCACTCTTTAAATTCCTTTGTACTTGTAGAAGCAAGTTTGCTGGCTCAAGAATTTTGTCTTAACTCTGCCTCTAAGACTTGTCAATGGCAAATTAGGACAAGAAATTCTAATTTATGTTTCAAAGGCACCTATGGTAGTAGGAGAAACTATTTTTATTTACATTTTTTTCCTCAAAAGTGTCAAATCAAAGACTCTATAATTACTATGTATTTTCAGGAGGTGTCATATTATATTGACTTCAGGGGCAAGTCATAGATAGGGTTAATCTGAGTAAAGTCAGTGAAATGCACAAAGGATTTCTGCTCATGGTTAATGTTACTTAGAGAATTAGCTATCTCAGTAAAAAACCAGAAATATTTAGGCTATGAGCTGTTCTAGTCCAAGAAGTTTGAACACAGAGCCTACTTTTGAGGTAGGGCAGCATCTTCATATCCATAGGTCCGTGGAAGAGTGTCTTTTGTCATATACCGTTAATGTTTTTGACCAATGGTTTTGTGAAAAGCTTTTCAGTGATGGTGCATCACCTGTTTTTCTTCAGATGACATTCATGAGGAGTTTAATAGCACTGCTTTCTTTGCTTTCATGTGAAATTCTCCATGTCTGTGTCCTGTACTCTCTTGCTCTCCACCATGAGTCACAGAAGCTCCTTAGAAAGCCCAGAGCACTGGCCCAGAGCCCAATCAGCATTGACTTTGTTTAACTCTGTAGTATTCCCAAGCTATGACTATTAACAACCAGCATTTTTTCCAGCCAGCCAAAGAGCTAGCAACATGTGTGGAACAGACTCTTTTGTGTTGTTTCCAGATACTAAAATATATGATATTAAACTGGGGTTTGTTATCATTTATGAACATTAAATAACTGTGATTATTACCCCAGGGAAGATACTCAGTTGTGAAGAGAAAGAAGTGATTTGTGTGATCTTCAGACAGATGACCCATGCTGGTGTATTTGGAAGGAATGATGATCAAGTCGGTTGGTGATGGGAATGATTCTTTGACCAAATGTCAAGCAGGATTTTGTGTGTGTGTGTGTGTGTGTGTAGCATCGCCAGAGGATTGAAGAAACAAATTAATGCCCGAATGTCCTTGCCCTTAACCCCTTTTCTAAAAGGATCTACATCAGGGCAAAAGAAAAACATGTTTGGGAATAGAAATCCTGCACGTTGGGGATGTACATCAGGGCAAAACATTTCTATTATATGAGAATGGTATAATTTGCCCTCTCCCTTTAAGATACGAATTAATATGAATTGAACTAAGATTTATTATTTTTCTTTTTTTTCTTTTTTTTTCCCCCCTGAGCTTATATGTCCGGCCCAAGAAACAAACCATGAACTGGATCAACTAAGATTTGTTTTTCTGCCTACACTCCATTTCCAAAATGCTGTCTTCTCTAGTATTTTTCAGTGGTAGATCTGCAAGACTAGACACCTCCAATAAAAAGTCCTTTGCCCAATGTGTACCTGGAGAACACAGCTAGATGGAACAATGGTGTACTTACAAAATCAACCGTTCATACTACCTTTTCCTCTTGACAGTTCCAATGAGATCCTTTCTCTTAATCAGCCATTGGAACGGTCTGCTTAGGGAGGTGGTTGAGTCTCTGTCTCTGGAAATGTACAGACGTGAATGTGGTGCTGAGGGACATGGTTTAGGGACCCTGGCAGTGCAGGGTGAACAGCTGGACTTGATGATCTTAAAGGTCTCTTCCAACCAGAAAGATTCTGTGATTCTGTGTGATTCTACCACTCTGTAATCTTTTTTCTGCCCTCCTGCAGGTGTGAGGGTTGGAGCAATGACATCTTTTCCAAGAATAGGGAAC
>NW_010392030.1:10362-34367 GCF_000710305.1 Buceros rhinoceros silvestris | reverse complement strand
AAAAAACTGCTTTCGCAGATAGTGATCCCTAAGAACAACCGTAAACTGAGAGATTTCACATTTCTTCTTTATTATCACAATCATTTGTGACCTCAGAGGAGGTTGTCATTTTTTTTGTTTCTTGAGCTTATTTACTCTTGAAGGAACATGTATTTCCTTGAGAAGAGGAAAATTTAAACACAGGAGAGCACCTGTAGCAGTTCTTATCCGGACATTATTTGAAACATGCAGAAGAGGGAAAAATAGAGCTTTAAATCAGTATTTTTGTAACACAGCTGACGGAGCATAATGCAAGTAGGGCTTCTATACCTTTGGGTTATGAAATGAGAGACACAGGGCCTGAATTATTAGTGTTAAAGAGAATGAAAATGCTAGTTTAGCAGAAATGAAAAATTCCCACCTGTTGACTTGTGAAGTCTTTGTGAGTGCAGAACCAGATCCATAAATACAGGATAAAGAAGCAGGTCTACTTAAATAGCTAGAAAGGGGAGCTGCTGTCCTTTAGACACAGATACATCACGGTTATAATTGGGTAGGGCTCTGGAATTCAGGAGTCCCAGGTTCCTGTTTCAAGACACCAACCTAAGGTCTGTTTTCTTTGTTCTTGTTATCAGGGAGCTGATTTCACCCTTTCTGTCCTGAATTTGGAAATATTCGTGTGCCCCTAATTCAGGGTCTGACATATAGTTGTACGAAATTGCTTTCTTCGAAAGAAAGGATGATTTCATCTTCCTCATCTTGGTTTTGAGCTCAAAAATATTTACTTTTACTGTTAGCTCTTAGGTCCATTTACTTCTGTAAGAAAAATGAGGACACATAATTCTACTGAAATTTTCCGAAAAAGGAAGAAATAGACTAAATCAATGAAGCAGAGGAAAAATGCAACAAAATCATTTATTCTGTATGCAGTGGGACAAGTGAAGCCAGGGTAGAAACTGTTTTGTGTTTCTAACTGGTTCTTCTCATGTCCAACGAGGCGCAAGATCTAATTCAGGCTTGTGAATAATTGCAAATTAGGAGCTTCTCTTTCTTCTGTTGATTATCTGGTATTGCTAATGACTGAGACTACGAGTCTACTCTAGAGAGAGGGTACTAGTGATATGTCTTTCCTCTGTTTTATAAAAATCAAGGGCTGTAAGATCCTTGCAATCTGTACCCCATCTGTCAAATTTTGGCTGAAATTGGCCAACAGATGTTTTGCAATGCTACTGCTTCTGTCCAGTTCCACCACATTCCTCCCTCAACATGCTTCTGTGACGCACCCAACACTATGGTATGCAGGAAAGATAACAAGGTAAGGTTTTTAAAAGCCCTCTTCATTCCTTGTAGTTAATCCACGCCTGGATATCAACATCTCTACGCCTCAAATGAGAACATAATTTGTTCTAGGCAGAGGGAAAAATCTGTGGAGGATTTGAACTGCCTGAAAGAGAGTATTACATCAACAGGGACACAAAGAAAATGATGGGAAAGGAAATACAAGTAGAATGGGGAAAATAAGTTGTTGCAGGATCATACAAAAAGGTATCTGTACAGACAGAAAGGAAATTTTGGCTTCTTGTGTCACACTAATTGTCTATCCTGGACTTCACAGCCTCAAATTTTCGCTAAAGCATATTATCTCCAAACATCCTCAGTTTTCCATCTCCTGCAGTCCATCATGCCAAACTCAGAAATTCCCAATGGTCTTTCTCTTAAGTCCTGCAAAATTTTTTGCTGCTCACAATGCAAGTCCAGTACTACAGACTACTCTGATTGGATTATGCGATTCATAGAACCATAGAATCATAGAATCACAGAATAGTCTGGATTGAAAGGGACATTTAAAGGTCACCTAATCCAACCCTGCCTTGCAGTAAGCAGGGACATCTTCAACTAGATCAAGTTACTCAGAGCCTCATCCACCCTAACCAGAATGTTTCAAGGAAATTCTAATGTTACAAATTATTTGGATTGCATCATTATGGCTCCAAATTTTTGAAAACACTTTGCTGTTGACATACCCCATTCAAAGCAAAATAAGTAGCTGCTGAGACATCAAAAAGAAGAACTACGGGCCACTAAAGCCTTTGGAATTCTTGACATGGACATTAACGCGAGCAATGACATCCACCATGCTTGGCAGGAGAACTCTGGACAAATTATTTAAGTGCTATCGATCTTGTCTTAGATTGGAGGATGGTCCAGTTTAACATTCAAAGACTTTCTCAGCACAATTTTCTATGATTTCTAGGAATGATGGTCCACTGTGTTTCTTAGCAGAACAGGGTGGTGGTGTTGCACTGGAAAATTTTTGTGCTAGTATTAAGCACTGATAGTAAGGAGATCAGAAGATAAGCACATACAAAGACATAGATATGATTTGGAAGTAGACCTATAATTCTTGTTAGGATTTGGCAAGCTTGATGGTGGTTGGCCTGATATTCACTATTTAGTCTTTTGTTTCTCACTGCTTCCCCTAACCTTTTTCTTTTAACACAAAATAAATATATTGACTACCAAACCCTTTTCCCTAAACCTTTCTCACACACAACCTACTGAATCTCTGGATGAAAGCGAAGAAAGAATGAGAAAAATCTTTCCTCCTTAACAAGAAGGCTGAAGAAAGGGTTAAAGATATTTTCTGCACCTGGAAATTTTTTCAACAGTAGCAGAGATGAGCAGTCAGACAGCTGCCTTTGATCTTTCCATGCTGTGTCACAGCTTGTGTGATGTTTGGGAGAGTCTGCCATCTGACTATGAAAGGTGGGGAATGACATAATAAAGAACATTAAGGAAAGATGCGCTCTGAGGCCTTGTTCCCTCAGAGTGCTGTCAATATCTCTTTTTCTTCTATATTACAATCGTAGCTGGACAATCACACAGCTGGGGGTCGTCCTTCTTGCAAGGTCCATCTTGCAAGGTCCATCTTTCAAGATCCTTTCTGCGTAAAGATAAACACAGAGGTAGAATTACTTTTCATGGTGTCATCAAGACAGTCCCCTGTAGAGCTGAATCTTGCTCCTCCTATAGGAATGAAGGCCCAGTTTTATCACATGACTTAAGCTATCGAGCTACCTTAAGACTATTATCTTGTCAGGAAAGAAGGAAAGAGAGAAGTATCTCAGGACAACAAGATAACCTACCTAAGAACTAAGTCATCTCATGAATGCACTTATCTACTTCTCCATATTGACCATAGAAGCAGCTTCTGTTGCCAGATCTTAAGTACTTCAGGTTGAATGAGATGAATGCAGGTCTGTTGCCTCAAACTATGATTGGAAAACAACCAAGTCAGTAACACCTTGTAAAGGAAGAAGACACTTCAGACTTCTCCAAATTAAATCTGAACTACTTCTGATGTCAGTATGTTTTCTGTAATATTATATGACTTCATCCAAACAACAGTTGCAGAGCTTTTCAGTTTGTTCTTGCACATAACGTAGCTGATCTGATTTTCTTGTAAGACAAGAATGTAAGCATAAGTAATGTTTGTTGTACACAGTTTACTATGACAGAGAGACACATTGCATGCAAGGACTTCTCCATCACATATGGAGAGAGAGTCTACCATCACAGTGGTTTTCTTCGAGGTTTTTTTTCAGACTGTGTTAGATAAACCAGAAGAGACAAATAAAGCAAGACATTACATTGGTAATTGAATGTAATATTAGTCTCTCCACCAGCGCTTTCCCTGCATGGAATCTGCAGGAGGTGGAGCTGAACAGGATTGCATGAGGTCCTCCTCTTTACTCCTTAATAGGAGACCAAGATGCAAGATTAACCTTATCTAAGCCCTTAAGACAGCTACTTACCTACCCTGCTCTCAAAAACCTCCAGTGGTGGATATTCCACCATTTCTCAAGTAATACAACCCAGTACTTCACTTTCCCTCACATTTCTCCTAACATCAAGATTATAAGAATATGCTACATGACTATTTAGGGAAAAATAAACAAAGAAACAGAAAAAATAGCACTTCTTTCCATTTCAGTTAATCAGGCTTAATTTTTGTTATGCATTTCCTTTGATGCCCCCACACTGTAAACATGTGTTACAATTGCTTTTATTTATTGAGCAGAGAGCACAGAAGAAGCAAGACAGAATTTTCACACATGGGCAAGGACAGCTTTTTGTAACACACCCAAAAATACCCCCCAACATTTAAATTTCGTATACTGGATTCTTCATAGATTAGAAACAAGTGCAAAGGACCTCTGGGGAAAAAAAAAAGTGACTCTTTACTTTTTTTCTCCTGC
Source organism: Buceros rhinoceros silvestris (assembly GCF_000710305.1). NCBI lineage: Eukaryota > Metazoa > Chordata > Aves > Bucerotiformes > Bucerotidae > Buceros > Buceros rhinoceros. The sequence goes on along the minus strand of NW_010392030.1, from coordinate 30,129 downwards.
AGGGCTGAAGGATAATTGATTATAAAGATTTTGGCATTTTTAGGAGTGTTTCAGGACTCAATTTTGCTTTCCAAGGGCTTACGCAGAGAGGGAAATCCACATACAGAAGGAAGAAGAGATTTTTATATGGGGAGATTTTTTTGCCTTAATAAGTAATAAATATTAAGAAGTAACACAAGAATTTGGAAAGCTGGAATAAATCCATGGAGGCAAAGAGGAAATGTTTATAGGACATGGTAGAAAGAAGTGGTGATATGTACATGAGCAATGATACAGCTTTTATTTTTTCTCTCCTATCACCATCTAAACATCCCATATTTATACCCAGAAGCATATGTGACCTGGCATATCATTGTGTATATGCACAGTAAATGAATTGTGGGCACAGACATTGGTATGTGGGTATGTGTATAAACACATATGTGACTTTATGTTCGTATATATAGAAAATGTATTATGCTACTTGCAATGCCTCTTCTTTTTAAGACAACAGCATCTAATTTTCCAACATCACTGATATCTTTTTTCTTTTTTTTTTTTTAATTGGAAGTGCTTCATTTAAATAATCAGATTCCTGACAATCTTCTTTTTTTTCCTTCCCTTTCAGAGTTGACATGATTAATAAATACTGAAATTTTCAGTATTTATTTATATGGCAAAATCTGGATGGAACTGTGATGAGGATGGAGCATAGACATACGGGGTGGTTTAAATACCTGTCTGCTTGTTCTTCTGCCAGAGGGTCAGAAGTTTCTGCAGCACTAGTGGATCCAGTCTCACCTTTTCTCCTGACCTCAGCCTGATTGAAATACAGGAGCATCTTATTGCTCTCTCCTCTAGATCTGAATACTCTGAGTCTTGCCTAAGAAGCAGTAGTGATTTTAACATCAATAATCCTTGCCATCAAGACCCCTTGCAAAAGAATAATGAATATAAATTGGTCAAGCTTCTTAAATTCTCAGAATACAAATCAGGTACAATCAAGAGTGAAATTAAAAGATTTCCCAGCCTTCCAACAACCACTGATCTTGTTTCCGTTTTTAAGGAAACTCTAGCGGCTTAAATAAAGGGAATCCTGACTATCATTTATTTTCGCTTTCCTTTCAGAGCTTTCACAGTTAATAAACACTTAACATTTTCAAAATTAATTGCAGTGGAATTTTCTGCACTATTTAGAGAGCCTTGAAAAACGGAGTTGTCAAACAGACCCAATATGTCTCAAACGCGACAACCATATGACTTAGCCTTGTGTTTTAGCCATACGGATGAGGAAGGCAACTGTGATTACTCCTCATGAAAGGGGGGGAAGTGAGACAAGATTGCTAATGTCAGCCCGGGTTGTCAAGTGTAACCAAGACCGTGGAATTGCTGAGCTGTGTACCCAAGAGTGTGTCAAGGCTGGATAACTTCCATAAAATAGGACAGTCCATCACGTGGTGTTTTGAGCCAGCTAAAGAGTATGTGTGCCTACAACAGATGTGCCGTGTTAAAGATAGTACCCAAAAATGGTCAGGTGCCAGCATAACAAGTTTGTGAGCAGATCCTCCCAGCAGGAGCCAATTTCAGTGAAACAAGCTGGCAAGGCAGCACACTTGTCATGGAGGCAAATGCCAGATTTGGCATCTGCACATTTGTGGCACAGAGAGAGTGGGAAAAAAATTCCAAGTTTCCACCACCAACCAGTGTCAGGGTTTTGGAGAAGAAATATCTCAGATATTTGGTTTGTAGAAAGTGTTGACATGATTGCATAAATCTCATTTAAAAAAAAAAAAAAAGAAAAAAAAGGAAAAAATCCAACAGCATCAAGAAACCGAAATCCCAAGCAATAGCTACTCTGTAGTCTGGTGATCTCCTTTGCATAGTTGTTTAAAAAAATATGTTACTGACCTCCTGGCTTCTCTGAAGTCAAATTTTCATCATGGCATCTCTGCATACTTGTATGAAAATATTAACAGCCCAGACAATCATGGAGAATGAAGAGTTGTTGAACTGTGAAGGCCCGCATTTGTAGCCTTTTCACTCATCAAAGATAACTTCAGTTAGTTTAAATAAACACAGAAACCCCCTGTTACCAAGTTCACTTCTGCTTACAATTCTTCCATGGGAGTCTGAACAATTGCTTTAAGTCTGATGGTTTCCCAAAAAACAGTCGTAACAGAAAAAGATGGACAAATTTGTGTTGAGAGCTTTCTGATTTATTGAATGCAGGTAGAATAAAAAGCAAAGTAGACGTGTTTCAAGACTCAAAGAAGCTGGTTAAGGAGGAATTTTCAGCATTTCCTCCTTCCTCCAAGGTTTTAAAATATCTGTGACAGTAAAATATTTGTGTTTACTACTTCTATGCAACCTGTGGCTGGAGAAAACTTACACCTTGCACCCAGATGGAGCATCTCCCATGAAGACTAAGGGGACTTACTAATGTTACCATTCGTGAAGAGATGTTCTGCAGGGTTCAGAGTCACACCAGAGAAAGGCAGCTCACAGTTTCACTTGCCTTTTATTGATGGTGGGTGCAAACAGCCTGCAAAAACAGGCTTGCTAATATTACAGAAGCAATGCCAAACTTTTTTTTCTTTTATTTTTTAATCTTTGCCTGAAACCAGGAAGCTCTGGTTTTCTCAATTTCAGAAGAGTAAGTGGTGGCTTAATTTCCAGGACAACATATCTGTTTGCTTCAGTTACTCCAGCTATTTTCATGGCAGAAAACAGGTAGCTTTTCCTACAATTTCCACAAGTAGAAGCTGGAAATGGTCATCTGAGATTTCTTTTCTCAACAATCAGATTGGCCGGGATGAGTTGGGTCTCCTACACAGGGTATTCCAGCTGCATTTTGCCAGTTGTTAAGTCCGTTGTACAGTTTGGACCTAAGCTGGTGAACAAAACCACCCATATGAAAACGCTGATATAAAAATAGGGCACATATAAGTTTGAAACTCAGATGAGAGAAAAGAGAGAAAGGAGAGAGAACTCTTCTGGCGTTATACTGACTGAACTGATCTCTAACAAAACAATTTTTTGGATCAGCTGAAAAATTGGACAAGGGAGAGCAGTTATAGCAAAGCCATACAGCATCCAAGAGAAACAGACTGAGGCTGTGGCTTAAAATTGTTATAACTTGGCTGGAGAAAATAATTTCTTGGAAAAACAATACAATTTTGGAATCTGGAAACTCTACATCATTTCCATCTCCCTTCACTGTCTAATTTCTAATTTGTTCCTAAGTTAAGCTGAAAAATCTCTGAACGATTTCATGAACAGAGTCCTTTTGGAAGTACAATTTCTTATTTACCCATAAAGGTATTTCTAGGGTCAGTAGCCCAACGTGTAAAGACACTCAGAGTGGACTGAGGCAGAAGTTGCCTGGAAATAAATAAGGATTAATCGTTTTTACAGGTTATTTCAACTAAAGATGAGGTTGCTACACTAGCTAAACCATTTCACAGAAATGGCTCTTTCTGTCCACTGCTTATAAAGGATGTCTAGAGGATTGCCATGGTTTAACCCCAGCATCCAGCAACTAAGCACCACACAGCCACCCAATATAGAGGTTTACACTATGGTGTGTAAACACACGTGAGATGAATCTACACAACATCTAAATCCATAAACCTCTGAGGTATCAAAGTTACACGACCCTGAGGTACAAAAATCAAAATGCTGTTCTCTTCAGCTCCTTTTACAATCAGTGAAGAGAAAGAAGCCCTTCCAGGGCTGACTCAAAGTTCCTACATTGGAGTCTGGTTTTGAATCTTCCTCTGGAGTCGTATCTCTTGCGTAGAGGAGAAGCATCTTGGCTTTGACTCCAGACAGCAGGTTCACTTCAGTCACTATGAATAACAACATTCATTCTGTTTCTTCTCCTCTCTTCCTACCCCTCAGCTGTACACCTTCACTTTCTAAAGCTAAACTTCACTTTCTTCTAAAGCTAAGTTGTTCATGACAGGTGTGGAGGTTTTGTGCTCTTTTAATATACATTTTTATTGATTTCCAAGCGTGTCTAAAAAAATTGGTGTTTCAGGACCTTGTGCCGTCAAGGTAGATAACATTCAAAAGCTTGGATGTGGAATGCTGAAAGATCGGGGCAGATCTGACCTTTTGTATTTCAGCAGTGATGTACACCTTCCTCAGAAAAGTCCCTTAGTCACTGAAAAATCTCACATCTGAAGGGAACCTAAAGTGAATCGTATCAGGAAATACAGTTTCTTGCAAAATCCCAGTGTTCTAGAGCTGCTGGGAAAAAAATTACATTCTTCTTTTCTTCATGCAGAAAGAGAAACAAGCCAGGAAAAAATTATAAGCTTTACTTTACAAATGGAGAGTGGAGGAGGGGAGAGGGGGGAAAGGGGAGCAGATTGTGGCTATGAGTTTGCAGGGCTTTTGTCTGGAAAGGGATCTATGTAAGGTTTAGTATTTGACTGGAAGTGCTGGAAAACACTAGGAGTCATCATACTTCATTTACGAGTGCCTGGTTACATACCACCCGTTCTTCACAACTGGCTCACACAACACTCAGGGTTTTAGGTGAACCTTGAGATCTTTATTGAAAAGATCAGGTGACACCATCTCTTTCAGGAAACATGTAAATTTCTTTTATTATACTTTTGTAGATTTTGAAAAACATTTGAAATCTTGACCTAATACCGCACTGCAGGAAGAAGGAAAAAAAAGCAAAGTTGTATGTATTTAGCATCAATCGTAATTCCAAATATCTCACAATTCTCAAAGAAGTTACTGTAGTACAGAATCTTGAGTCAATGTATTATAATTCATGAGTTTTGCAGGTATCATCATTTCCATCTACTTCATCATGAGTCAGACCACCTCCATGAGATCTTAGTTAGACATTTTACTGTGCTAAGCCTGCATGAAAGAAAATAAGACATTCTTCTTAGCTAACTAAGGATTGGATTCACATCCAGGTGTCTGAATCGAATATGTTGATTCAGTTACCTAAACGTATGCGTTTAGTGGCATTTGTGACTGTCTGTAGAATCCCAGAAATAAGCATGCAAATATGACACAGGAGCTATAGCTGGAGTCCAGGTGGGGTAGCCAAGGACTTCTTAAATGACATCAGACATCACACATACCCCAGTCAATACAATCAGAGGAAAAAGATAGTGGGAAAGGTATTTAGATACCTGCATTTAGACACTAATTAACTCACGGTGCTCTACAAAGGGTTTCAAGCCTTTTCTGGTGCTTGAATATTTATTGCTGTCAAAATGTCCTAAAAATTCCAAGAAATGAAGCTATCAGGTGTGATTCAGGATCAGCGTGCTTTTGCAGAGGCAAACTAAGGTCAGCTTGTGTACCTTGCTCTGCACGGCCAGGTGTAGACAACTGGTTTTAGCCCTACCTACAACAAAGTAAAACTAGGGACTTTTAAGATGCAGCTGCTCTGACTTGGTTTAGGTTATACTTTAGGATGGGTGGAACCCAACTCTCGAACACGAATTTCTTCTCTTTGACAACAAAGAGAGTCTAGTTGAATAACTCAAGTGGGGGAGCTACACTGGAGAAACCAAATGTGAAGATGTGAAGATTCGCACCCTTAAAGATGAATCTGAAAGTGCAAGAACAATAAACAGGGAGTGCTTCATGGGAACAAGATGGGCCATGAAAGTATCCTGTGATTTCAGAGAGCAGATCTGAACACAACTATCTGTTTGTCATCAAACTATGATGTTTGACCCTACTATTACTTTTTTTTTAAGGAACATTTCTTCTGGATTTTGTAATGCTTAAATTATGCCTCTTGTTGTTTCATATCCACAAGGGGAAAAATAATGGGATGGCTCTTGAAATAGCCAAAACGAGGTGGAATATGAACACAAATGAATTCCAAGGAGGGAGGACAGGCAGCGGTAGGACTTGGGGTGCCTCGCCGGCAGGTGCCCTTTCTGACAGGCCCTGCCAGACAAGTTGCCAATCCCACTCTCTGCCCAGGCTCCCTGCCAACACATGGTGTGAGTTTGCGTCCCCAGGGGCAAAGCCACAGGGCAGGGGACAGCTGCCCTGCAAGCACCCATCACTGCATGGACCCAGCTGTGGCCCATAGAAGGGGAGGGCTGCAGGGCTCCTGCAGAGAGGAAGATCCTTTCCCCTGCCCATTTAATTCTTGGCTTCTGTTGTGTCTGTTGCCTGCGGTGCCAGCTGGTGACAGAATTGACCGCGTTTTAGTGACTGTGTCACCTGTCCTGCTAGCACTAAGAATAGAGCAGGTCTATTTCTCTGCTCTTGCTAAATCCCCATGAGCATATGACATAACCAAAGGAAATCCATCCCTTCTGCTTTGCTATGATGCCGTAAGCTTCAGTGCAGCCAGAGAGGTGTGTTGCTACCCGGTTAGTAGAGCCTGCATCTTCTCACAGCCCAGCCCAGGTGGTACAAAGCTGACTGATGTGTTGGGATGCTCAGAATTGCAATGGAGGCAGCAAATTACAATTTTGCCAGCACATTCTTACACACATATAAATCCCACCAAGGCTACCATGCTCCTCCCATTGCGCTTATTTCAACATTTCCCTTCCTCCTCAGACTGAGCAGGAGGGGCTTCTCTGCCTCTTAGAAATACTTCATCCATAAACTGATGCCAAAAAATCCGACAAGGTGGTTTAAACCTGCTTTGGGGATAGGAATCCCTGTACAGAAATTTATTGCAGAATGAAGGCAAAAGAATCAGTTTTGGTCAAGATCATTTGTTGCTGACCTTCGCTGTACCGAATTTTATGACTTGGAGATTAATGTTCCACACAGTGCCTACGTTTTGCCTACGTCAAAACATCTTTGCTTTGTGTAGTCCAGAATGAGGGGACTAAGGTGACTCAGTCCTCTCTCCCAAAGTTTCGTCTTGTGGAAGGTGTCCTTGTGTGCCAAAATTCCTTTGCAGCTGCCTACCCTCTCCCATTTGAGCTGGGGCTGTATCTGGCTTTAGCACAGTTACAGTGGTATAACTGTACTGACAAACCTTACTAGAGAAGACACAGACTGTACTAATGAAAAACTACTTTATCTGATAGATTGAACAAATCCTTCTCCACAAAGGAGTAGATGTATTAGTTAAAGGTTTTTTTTAATTCTATTTTATTGTAACACTGTATCCACAAGTTTTGCTTGCTACCACTATTTTAGGGATTTTTTACCCCATTTTTTTTAACAGCAAGATTACAGTGGCAACATTTCTTAAAGCAGAGAAGATTTGCCCATGGATCTTGTGGAGTATCCCGCCTTAGAGATTATAAAAAACTGTCTAGACAGTCATGGGCAACCGGCTATTGGTGGCCCTGCTTGACTAGGGGTGTTGGACCAGGTGACCTCCAGAGGTCCCTTCCAACATCAACCATTCTCTGATTCTATGATTCTGTGAAATTTCAGTAGATTTAAGTATGCAGCTTTAGATTTTTACCATCAGGTTAATTCATGACACAGTTCTTTGATACTATTCATTAAAAATCATAGGCTGACATGTATCATCAATGTCACCCAATTCCAAATTCATCCTTCTATTACAAAACTAAAAAGGTTAAAAAAAATCTCTTGGTTGCAGCTGGAATCTTGTAGGAATCTCTGTAATAAAAATGCTGTAACAGTTTAAAATAAATTCTCTTTTTAGATTGATCTTAAATTATCTAGTTACAGCTTCATCAAACAGGATGTTAGTATAATGTTTCCAATAAATTTCAACCAAAATTCCCTTTAAAATTGGCAACTACATGTAAAAGATCATATGAAAAACAGCAGATGAATTTTTAAACCTGGCCAACTGCACTTAACTTTGAAATATATTTTCTACCCCATTCCATTACTGCATTTATTGTGTTCAGTTATGGTAGACCCTGGAGAGACAGAATTGTGAGTATGGTGCTGGATGAAATGAAAACAGAGGTGAGTTCAAAATGTTATTCCATTGCTGATAATTTTAATGGTATTCGTCGATGTTGGGTCAGTGACTTCATTTTTGTAATACATAGTTTTAATAAAGCTGTTGTGATAATCACACCCATTTGTAGTGAAAAAAATTACTTCCACGTTCAACCTTTCAAGACTTCTGTTTCTGCCAAAACCGACCTACTTTGTCCTACTTTTTTCAATTCACATTCACTTTAGATTTTTTTACCAAATGAAAAGCAAAAGCTTACAGTGAGGGATCCTTTCTTTTAGGTTTTTGTTGTTTGGGGGTTTTTTTCCAAGTATGCTGTCTCTCTCTACTTCAAGGGGAACTAAACTGAAAAAGAAATAAAAGGTCCGGTTTTACCGTCCATTGTACTATAAGTTTACTTCAGAAAGAGAGGAACTGGGAAAGGTAATGTTTTTATGATCATATGCTACAAACTTTTTCTTATATACAAACCACAAAAATTATTAATAACTTTAGAAATGAGCACATGACATTTTCCATGGCTACAGTTTAGAGTTATCCCTCTGAATATCTGTGGAAAATTAATGTTGGAAATACATCACACAATATTTCCTTTACAGCAGTACTGTTTACAGAGCTTTTTATAACCTGCAAGGGAAAAGAAACTGATTTATGCCTCTTCTGTTCTATTCAGCATGCACATGCACAAGTGCCCATCCATCCTTGAAAACAAACATTAAAAGAGCATTAGAAAAGCCACTGAAGTGAAGCGCTCCAAAGCAAAGAAATGCTACACTTTGCCACCTGTGCAGATACACCTTCTTCCTTTGTCACACATCTTGTTTCACAAAAGCTTTAATTCCCTGTTTGCCTAAATTTCTTCCAAGGATTCCATGCTCTAAGAACAGATGCTGCTCATTTAGTTAATCATTAATCAATATTTTATTTTACCAAATTATTCAAAATGGGGTCCAAAGCCTGTTCTGCATTTAAAAATGAGAAGCTCAAATTTATATCTGTGTGTGCATTTGTGTATGCACTAAGCCTGTGCAGATGCTTTTTCTGTTCACCTTTAGCTTCTCTAATACAAGGAGTGGGGATTCACACCTGCACGAAACATCTACTGACAATGTTTATGTGCCATTTTAGGATCATTTTGAAACAATAAGGAGTACATCAGCCTTCTCCATTCTGCCAAAGGAGGAGAGAATTCAACTGACAAGGGGGATGATAACCTGATTATGCTTCAGTTTTCCGCGTGTTTGGTTTTCTAAGTGGTGAAATGTCACTATAGGTCTGCTGGAAAACACATTTCTCCATTTAGGCTGATCTAGGAAATTCGAACAATACTCTATCTTCTATGCAGCAAGCTATTTCAGTCTTTTCATAACCTGGGCTGTCAATGGGAAGAAGCTATTAATTAGGGAGTGTTTTGGCAGGATATTCACACACACACACACACACATACACACACACAAAATAAAAGAAGCTAGGTTGGAGGTCCAGTCATTGTACAGTCAGGAAAGGCTGGACAGTGTTTCAGCTGACCTGAGATAAGAATCTGCTTAAGGATGAGCTGAATTCCTTTCTGTGCTCCATGGGTTGTATTGACTAGATTCCCATGGACTGAAACATAAGCATAGACATTAGTGTCACCTGCCCACTTACACTCTAGACACCATAGACACCAAAGAGTACATGCCTTGATTTTAGTCTGAAATCTATCCATCTAATTGCACTGTGTGACCATAAAACTTTTGATCTAATGCCAGCCATCTTAAAGGTAGATTTGCAGTAGATTTGAGCCATCAGAGAACTGCTTTGCTGCCTGTTATGGTTAGCTGGCTAAACATCAGCTCCCTGATTGTCCTGCAGCAGGTATTTTAGTCATTAGGTAACAGCTAGCTGAGCAGCCAGAACACCTTACTGCAGGTACAACTTTTTCTTCAGGAGAGGTCCAGTTGAACAAAGAACAGCTTGGATTACCTTGATCATTTAGCAAACAGTTGCTGAACACTGGCTGTATCAAGCAGTTTGGAAAAGCAGAGCCCAGAATCCATTATTCCCCTTTCCCAGCTAAGACTCCTACCCGATAAATCACATCATGCATTTCTTCAGGCCTTCTTTCCTTGTGGCTCTCTAACTGGTTGCCCATGGCCTGTCTTTCACAGAAAGGGTAGAGGTTCCTTTTCTCCACCCCTCATGGTTTAGATATATCTGGTTGAAGCATGCTGCAGGTGTATGGGAAGAGCAGGTTTAAACCTTTCTCAGGCTAAAACTGCCCTGCAACTCCAGTTTTGAGCTTCCCAGGACAGTGCTGTAACCACAGGGCCATTATGCAAAAGATGAGTGTTGGCAGCTCCTCTCCTGGCAAGTGTGAAAACACTGCATTCACTAGCCATACCCAAAGGTTTGATTTAGAGACTTATGCTCAAAAATAAAAGTTTCTTGCCTTGGATACCTGTTTCTCTGAATTCCCTCAAATCAAGGCACAGAGACTGTTTCATACCAACCACTTCTCTCAGCTTTTCCAGTGAACTGGCTCCAATGTTTGACAACTAAGTGGGTACCTACCAAAGGCACTTAACTTTTTCCAAGTTTTCTGAAGTTAAGCAGACTTACCTGTTGGAAATGTGGGCACCTCAAATCTGCAAGATGGATTCTGGGGAGATTGATTTTAAGGTGTGCTGATGCTGAAAATGTCAACCACAAATCCCTTTCAGGATTTGGGATATACATCCTATTCAAGAACTTCTAAAGTAAAATGAAAGACCTTTGTTGCAAGACGTAGATTTGGAGACAGACACTTGACAGAAATTAAGTATTTCTCTTCTTTGTGAAAGAAGAATCCTATGTGTGAATACGTTTCTTGAGAGAAAACAGGATAGAGATTCATGCATGAAGCAGGACAGTCCAAGTAGGCATCCACAGCATGAAGCTGTCCCTCAACTTCCTTTTTAACTGCACATTGAAATGGGAAGGGAAAGAAGAAGGGACACGGCTGGCATTGATTGACCTGTGTGGAGGTACTGATAAATCTCTGAAAATCAAGAGATGGTCAGTGGAGAAATATATTATACTTCTCACAGAAGTGCTCCCCACCTACAGCATAATTTACCAGCACAACTTTACTGCCACAGGTGGTTCTTCAAACAGAATATAATTGAGTTGTGAATATTTTGTTTTTGCTGCAGAGTGCTTTGGATTCTAAAACCCTACAGGGTTGACTGAGGAAGTTCCTGGAAGACAAATTCATGGAGAGCTATTAAACATGAAGTTACAAACCTGGTTCGGCCCAGAGCCAAAATTCATTGGAGACTGGGAGAGCAAATTGTGCTCACTGTGTACTAACCCCACTGCCAGGCTTTCCCTGAGATATTCATCCCTAGTCATGGCCAGAGATGTCCAGTTGTGGTTTGGCTGGATGAACATTTCTTTTCAACTCAGAAATGACCAGTCTTAAAGTCCTGTACTCAAACTAGCTCCGCAAGCTTTAAGAAATCAAAGTGTATTAAAAGTGCATTAAAAAAAAAAATTCTGTGTGTCATCTCTGCCTTCAATCATGCTACCAAACCAAAGCATACAGCAAAGAGGCTATGGAGATGCTACCAGTCACTGACACTCATGTGTTGCTCAAGACCAAGTTAAGCTCAAATAAAACTAGAATATTTCTATTCTCAACCTCAACTCTGGATATAGGAAAACAACACAAGTTTGAGTTCAGTCTTTCTTTGGCTTTGCTGCTCCAAAATGCAGAAATGCACCTCAGAAGAGCTGGCAAGGCAAGGGCATCTTTCACAAGAAGGGTTTTAAATAATTTAATTACTACTTGCAGCATCTGTGAAGTTTGGGGGTTTTTTTGGGGGGTGGGGTGTGGAGGAAAATCACTGCAAATTAGCTTCCTCTTCATTACTGTGATGTTTGGAAAAATAATTGCAAAGTACCAAGAATAAAAAATAAATAATTGCCAGAGAGATTGTTTTTCAAACCAGTTAGCAACCATTATCTGTAGACTGGGCTATCCCACTTCATCTCCCATGAGCAGCAGTGCTTCATGCTGGTACAGGATGAAAATACTATAAAAATGACTGTCCACAAGAAAAGGTTGCATTTCGTATTCACTTTTATGAGAAGAGAAAAGGGAAAGTGGATAGACGAGCTGAGTTCAAAAACTCTTCAATTTTGTAGTCTGAGCCTTCACTGCCAGAGAAGAAACAAACAGGGATTCATTCATCTGAAATGGAGGCTACCCACTGTCATCCAGTAGAGCTGTTAGAAGACGTAACATGATTCAAAGACAGGACTAAGTGAGAAATATCACTCACAGGTTATTTATAGCAAAAAGTTAAAGGAGGGGAAGAAAGGATTGTGTCATAAGAAGGAACAACATTTCCTTTTTTGCAGTCAGTGGAAAAGCTCACAATTCTAGCCTCAATTCTAAAGACATGTATGACAGGTCTGGTTAATCGATTCATATCAAAGGCCCACAATGTGCCGAAATTCACCCAGAATAAGAATAGAATTTAATTCTAAAAGCAGAGGGAGTGCCAAAGAGGCTTGTAATGGTCTTATTTGACTTCAAGGGAATTTATGAGATAGCAAGTGCTTTACTTTAAGTTGCTGGCTTAAATTTGACCCAGGATACAGACAGAATCACAGAATCATAGAATCACAGGATCATCTGGTTGGAAGAGACCTTTAAGATCGAGTCCAACCGTTCACCCTGCACTGCCAGGGTCCCTAACCTGTGTCCCTCACCATCACATCTACACATCTTTTAAACACTTCCAAGGATGGGGACTTCATCTTCTCCCTGGGCAACCTGTTCCAATGCTTAATGATCCTCTGTGTAAAGAATATTCCGATATCCAACCTAAATTTCCCCTGACTCAGCTTAAGACCATTTCCTCTCATCCTGTCATTCATAACATGGGAGAAGAAATCGACCCCCACCTCTCTACAACCTCCTTTCAGGTAGTTGTAGAGAGCAATAAGGTCTCCCTCGAGCCTCCTCTTCTCCAGACTAAACAATCAGATGCTGACCTTTGTTTTCACTACAGGGGGTTTTTTTTTTGATAACCCAGACTACACCAAATGACTTGTTAGCCTCCGTTCCAGGCAGATGAATGGCACATCACTCAGCTGGTATGGGCTGGTACTTCTCACGACAGACTTCATACAGTGAGCACGGAAGATGAATGAATATTGTGCATGCGAACATTTTTGTTCTATGAACAGTCCCTCCAGGTCAGGACTAGAAGGCGATTTAACACATTTCTTTTTTTTTTTTCTGCCCTCTTCTGCTCATGTGTCACACACAATCCCAGCTCAGCTTACCGAGAAAGCAGAGGAATCCTCCTCCCTAAACCAGCACACCAAAGCAATGGTGTGTCACCGGAAGAAGTTACAAAAGGGTAAAGAATGGGACTGTGTCACAAGAAGGATTTATATTTTCTTTTTATGCAGTCAGTGGAAAAGTTCCTACATCTATTTGTAATCCAAAAGACAAAGTAGTTGGAATCCAATGTAAGAGCCAGAGGCATGTGAAACACAGCTGTTTCCAACTGCACAAACCTGTGCAAACACCTCTTTCATTTTCCTTCCTCCTTAAATTCCCTGGTAGTTATCAGTTTCTAATTTCCTCCTAAAACTTCTCAGTAAAACTTAAAGAAACAAAGCACCTCTTGGTGTGCTGTAGCAAGAGCTTTTGCATAGATCTAATGTGGAACTTTACTGCTGGTTTCCGCTGAAGAGTCTCCAAACCATTGTAACTAATTGATGCCCAGTTATTTAGGGTTAGAGCTTATTAAAAACTTTTTTTTTTTTACATTGGTAAGCTATTAGAATGGCTGCTGACTTGTTTTTAGCCCAAGACATCTAACACTGTCCCACAGAAATCCCTGCTGTTGTCCAGGAGCATGCTCTAACATGCAGTTTGGGTGCAGCCTCTCCTTTTCAAAGTGTAGGAGGATTCAAGTGTGGATGGCTGGATCATGGCAAGCAGCATCAGAGCCAGGGAAAGTACCCTGAGCTTGGTTTCACCTACCAGCGCTAGAGTCAGGGAAAAGATGGGTACAACCACACTGACAGCAAGGCATCAAATGCAGCAAGCTCTTAGCTTGAAAGAAGCAAAACTTCAGCTACATTATTTCCTGAACTGAACCACGATGTTTAATGCAGTCCTGCTTCCCAACCTTCAGTTGGGATCGGTAAGATCCTGGTGATCTCTAAGGCAGCACTCCACTGCCCAGCATAGTTTAAGTCTACAGGTGAGATTCATCTCACATGCCATGAGTCATCTTAAAATGTGTTCTGCCATTACTTTAATCTCTCTGGAAGCTGGATTGATTCTTAAAGGGGTGTTTCAGCTCTCTCCCACTTCTTGTGCTGGCACTAGTCCTCAGCAATTAGATCTGAAATCCAATCAAGACGAATACATTATTTTTCCAAGTTATCATCTAAGAACATGTTATGAAGCGCTTGCAGCAGACTTTGCTCCAGCACAAGACAGACAGTGGGAACAGTGAAACAGGGACAGGACAACTCTTTTCTGTGTCTGCTCTCTCCAGGGATGGTTTAAAGTAACTGCAGGAGTTACCAAGTTCTTTATCCAGCATCTCTTTCAGTGGACAGAGACAGGTATCTCTAGATACCTGACAGAGGACAGATGATCCCATCCACCTCTGTTACCACTCCAGGGTTCCTGCTTTCTCCACTGTACCTAGCAGGAGGTTCAGTAAACAGTTTTGAAGTACTTCTTTAACTGGAATTGCTTGATTGGGCTCAATTGGACATGAACTACTTTCCTGAGATTGCATAGGGATTCTAGGAAAGAGCCATTGGAGTTTTAATTCTGTACCTTCACCACAAGATCATCTCCCTTATTGAAACTTTATGGATGTGTAAGAAGCAGTGGCATGGTCTTCAGTATTTATCTTTTTGGAATTTAATGTTTTATATAAGACCTCGGAGAACTGCTGGTGATCATCTCCAGCTCCATTTACCATCAACCCTTCCCTTCAGTGAACTGCAAGGAAAGAGGGAAAGCTGTTAATTAAAGCTCAGCCAACCACCAGTGACTGAGCTGCTTTAGAAGAGTTAAAAATAATTTCAGCTGACTATGCCACTATCTCTACTTAATGAAATTCCAGAGTGTCCCAGCATTGTAAAGAGTGTTCTCCCACTGAAGGAAACACACATGATGCTAGTTTTATGAGGGTGGTATGACTTTGCCTGTACTGGTTTTGTACCATCTCAAAAAAAATCGGGGTATATTAAACTTCAGAAACAGATGGGTCAACTCCTGTTTGTTAACTACTAAGATCGAAGGTAAGATTTCAATTATTCTAATCCCATAAAACTGTTTTTTGTTTTTCTGTTTGTTTGTTTGTTTGTGTAATAGCAATTCGTACATAGTCCATTCTGTGGTCTCATTGAATCCCTTGGTGATAAATTAGCAGTACTCACCCCATCAGGTGACTGCTTTGTAAAGTGGAATAAAAGTCTGTGCTGAACATCCCTGCAGATGCTGATACTAAATATGGATTCAGCAAGGCATGAAGCCTGGATACTGTTGCAAGTTGCTGTTTTCTGCCCTCCCTGAACTTTTCTGTTTCCTCTTTGGGACTATGAAATGGTTAGATGGGTCAGATCAAATGTGAGGTGGAGATGAGAATGTGTAGGAAAAGCACGTTCAGCTATTCCAGGAACAAAGTCCAGGGCTCCAGGACTCCCTGGGAAGCCAGTTTCTTCTTCCAGATCTCAAGATTGTTTTGGGTGGTCTGGGGTGGTTGGGGGGAAATCCTCCCCCTTTTTATTCCCTCTGGCTATTTTCCAGGTTTACAGTCATGTTGTTACACCATGTCAACTGCTTGGATGTAATCCCTCAGCTGCCTCGTGCAGCGCTGCAGTCCTTACCAAAGAACCACGAGAAAGAGAATTGAGTTCTCAGGAACTAACAGTGACAGAAGCTAGAGAAAGTAGACAGTGAGCTACTTTGCTTGCACTTCAGAGCTCTAAGTGTTTTTTTTTTCAGAACGTGCTGTGCCCCTAAACTTGTCCTTCGATGTCCCACGTGCTGGAGATTCCAAAGGCTACACTGCAGGTACCCTGAACAAGGGCTAACATAACATGGAGGTCATCATCATTTCAGCCAACCAACTGGAATTCAGCCCAAGATTCCTGTACAAGTTTTTAATGTGATACAGTAATCCAAAATTGAAACCGGAATGGTCTTGGACTTATCACTATTTTAATCTCAATTCGGCCAGTTTGCTAATTACACCTACCAAAACTGAGAACATTCTTTCCGTAGTGTGAAAGTATTTAAGGTGTTTGGATGCCTTAATTCCACCAAATTTCCTTATCTGCTCTGTACCAAACAACAAACTACGGAAAACAATCACTAATGTGGTTAAACATATATGGATAATGCTAAAAGGTGTCTTTTTTTAATACTTAATTCCTATTGGATTATTTTTAAAAGTTAAGTGGAGATAGGTGGACAGCATTTCAAATATTTGTGTTCCAAATTTAGGGAAGATCTTAAATAGTAAGGTCAACTAGATGCTAGATTAAAAGCCTAGCTTTCCCAAATCATCTTCACTCCAGCAAGAACATGAAATGTTCTCCTAACACCCTTCCTCAGGATCAAATGCTCTACAGAAACACAAAGTCTCTTGACGATTTTGTTTCTGGAAAAGTTTAGGTTGGAAAAGATCTCTACCAGCCATCCAGAATTTGGGGGGGGGCAGAGGGGGAGGTAGTTTCTTTTAAATAAGGTATCCTCAGGCGAGAGCACTGGCATAGGAAGAGGGGACTGTGCAAGATGAGTATGGCAGCAATGTCATAGCTGTCACCATTTGCTTAATTAGAAACTTTTATTAATTTCTATATATTAAAATGTCTTATCTACTGAAAACTGCTCTGGTGTCTAATGCATCAGTCACCAGAATACCTCCCAATAAAGGATGAGGAACCCATTTTCAGAGCCCTCTGCTGACACAACCATGCATCGCTTTGCTGCTTTACAGCTATGGAAACTGAGGCACAGACCTGTGGCCAGAGCAAACTGAAGATCATAAACCTGTCGTCAGGTTTTAGAACCGGAAAAGCTTTGAGTTCTGATTTTCTGTCATGAATACAAATATGTCCTTGCCTTCATTCACTAAAAGAACCATCAATAAATTAAAATCAAGAAAAAATTTAAAATAAGTTAAAAAAAGAGGATAAGAACGTGAAGGGAAATACATTTTGTTTCTAGCCAAGGGATATCTGTATGGGTGGAATCAAAACAACTTCAAATAGCATAGGAAAAATGCACCCATTCCTCTCACCCAGCTAAGCAACCCACTAGGGACAGCAAATCCCCCTGTGGCTGAATCCCAGAGCTAGTGGGCACGATGCGTCTCCTGTGGGCTGTTGTAGTCAGCACTGTCAAACCCAAAATCTTCCCTCCCTGCCCCTCTCCCAGTTGCTTTCCTTTTCTCCACCAGCCGCTAGTGAAAAAAGACAATTGTTGTAGACCTGCATCGGAGATGCCAATCTAATTTTTTTTTTCTCTTCTTTTTCTTTTGTTTTTTTGGACATTGCATCTGCAGAGGAGGGAGGGGGAAGGATACGGATTTGCAATGGTGGGGGCAGCTGACGCGGGAAAGGAGGGGGTAAGAAGGGAAAATATTTCCTTTGGCGATTATGTTTCGCTTTCGAAAAGGGACTGCTTTCCTCACTCCTTATCCCTCCTGACAAGTACAGGCACTTTGGGCCCTAACTGGATGTGAACATTGTCAAAAGAAATTTGGGCTAAAGGGAGGCATCTGCAGTTCTGTTCCTATTGCGCTCGGTGCTGGAGCCACTTTTGTGAATGTGGCAGGGTGGCTGGTGGGCAGACACCAGTACAGATGGGAACTTCACATACTGTATGCATCATGACCAACTATAAAAACAGTCACAACGCATCAGTTGTTACCCGGCCAGTCTCCCTGGAACCTTCACTTCCAATTTCAATCTCGCTGACATCCACAGCTTACAGTGAGCTTTTATGTTTAAGCATCAGTACAGTATTAATGCAAGAGAAAAGCGGCGGCTGGGTTACCACAGCAAGGAATTAAACCTCTGATCTCGGCCAGCAGTTGGAAGGGAGGAGCAATTCAAGGAGCATTGTGTAACTGGACTCTATGGAAAAGGGGGGTAGAAAGCAGGAGATGGGAGCTGGGAATTTTTTTTGACACCGAGAACATACAGCAAGCCAGGGAGCTTCTGAAAAAGAAACATAGAAGCATGCACTCTCTCAAATTGTAATTTAATGCTTGGAATAATCCTATTGTGTCAGCTACTCACCGCCAAAGAACTGAGGATAAATATAACTTTAAAAAAAAAAATTAAGGGGATGGCAATTTGAACAGCTTAATGTTTCTTCAAAGGCTAAGTGATGGAAAGCAGCACTGAAGTAAATTGACAGCTCAGAATTAACTGGTTGCTGGCATGGCTCAGGTAAAGGTTTGATGGTAACATGAGCTTTCCAAAGTGTTTCCAAACTGAAGTATTATGAAAAGGTAAATTATGTTTTGTATTCATGACTGAAAGCATTTTATTTTAAAGCCGGCGCTGCCGATGCTGTCAAGGTGGAGATTCTAGCTTTATGTACAGTGCCTCTAGCCTTGCAATGTGAGTGAGGCAACATGACAGCTTGTAATAAGTAATTTTTATACAGTTGCATTTATCACTCAAGTAGGCTTGGCAATATTAAACACAGACCTTAAAATGCTGCCAAAGAGGAAGGACAGGGGCTGGAGGCCATGTATAGTGCGTGTGTGTGTGTTTGTGTGTGTGAGTATTTGTAACTTTTTTTTTCTTTCTTCAGGCCCATTCCTGTTAATGTGGCACTTTTTAAGATATGCACCGAAATGCTTCCAAATTGTTAATACATCACTAAAAGGTTACAAATGAAATGACCCCGTTTAGCCCAAAGGATGTTATTTTAGGCTTTAATGAATTAGACATTGCTACCATTTTCAGGCAAAAATCAATTGCCTCAATTAACAAATTTGCACAAGTCCAAATATTTACAAAATAAAGGCCCAGAAACCACATTCTTTGTTTCTCTTTCTCACTCTCTACCCTCTTTCTTCATTAACATCTTCATTTCCATGAAAGCGTGAGGCATCAGCTCTTTCTCAGGGCTTGTGAAGGCCTAAGTGTTGACAACTTTCTTATTCTTTAGAGGCTGTTCTTTTCTGTTTTAGCAGGTTTTCTTTCTTTGTCATGAATAATTCAGGACAAGCTTAAAGAAGTGGAGGATGCCCATTCTTTCTCATGGAAAGAATGAAAATATAGTCAGGCCTGACATCATTTGTGGCAGAATATTTTACAACAAAAAGAAGGCGGTTTATTTTATAGGATTGAAAGGAATTTTCTTCTATTCAAGGGGTTTATAAAACTGCAGCTTGAGACTGAACCAAGAGGAACCAAAAATCTCCAAGCCAAATGGCAGACACTTCAGCCTTCTGAAGCACAGCCTTGACATATGGTTTGATTTGCTTTTCTGTTGTAAGGAGTGACAAAACTAGGCGGATGCCAATGAACTCGGCCACTAACGCTGAAATAAAGTCATATTGAAAACAACATAAAATTGGAAAAAGACCAATCTCTGTTATTACTCATGTGACCCAGCTAAGAAAATCACACATTTGCACTGGGAGGTATGTCTAACTCAGGCATTGTGGCTGCCTCTGGACATTGGCTGTATGGGGACACGAAGACTTGTGACTCTCTGTAATTAGGTGTCTACACTATCAGACAGGTTAAATAAGGAGCTGATCACTTTGTCTATTCCATTTTCTTATTTTCTGCTATCATCAATGATGTTAAATTTGATTCATTTACCCATCTAACCCACTGATCGGAAG
>NW_010392030.1:0-10262 GCF_000710305.1 Buceros rhinoceros silvestris | reverse complement strand
GGAAGAGGACATTCCAGGACCTGCTGGTTATCAGAATTTCCCAGGATGGCAATTGAGGGTGGCATTGAACTCTTAACCTTTGCTGGAAATACGAGTCTCCAACTCATGCATAAAGTCTCCAGATAAGAAATAGTGCCAGATATACGAGGGTGGCACTTACCTTTGCAGCAGTTCAGATTCATGAGTATCAACTCATACAAAGAGAAAACAAACAGAAAACAGTCAATGAATGTAAGGAGTCCAGATCTGTTACAGGTTCTGCAAGTGAGTCCATAAATCAGTAAAAGAAACTAGATCTTCCATATAATGCCCCCACAGCCAGTTTGATTCTGAGTTTCATTTACTTTGTGTCACTCAGTTATATTAATAAGATGCTGGAAAAGACGCTTTATTTTTTTCCCCAAAAAAGAATGGTTAGTATAAGTCCATTGCAAAATGCTGCTGGTTTTTTCCCTTTGACTACAGCTACTAGAAAATTACTGCAATTGAGTCAAAAAAATACTTATATTTTCTGCTCCATGTTGCGAACACGAGATGAAGTACTAGAACTCAGTTGTGGCTAGATGTTATGAAAAATCTTCTCGTAAATCCTGGAGATGTTGCAGTCCTCAGATTTTTAAAAATAGATTAGATGAGCATCAGCCTGAAATTATTGAGGTGCATTTAGTTTTTCCTGGAAAAGCAACGAATTAAGTGACCTCATTTGGGAGTCAGGCTTTCATCAGAGGAGGGTACCTGTGACATTATCTTGACAAAACTGAAAAAAATTTGAGGGTAAGGTTCATCTTACTGAACTTAAGGTATCTACAATACACATGATCATATCTGATGTAGTTTCTCTGGGTTCCCTTAATAGACAACAAAGAGAAACAGACTGTTTTAAGGAACAATTGTTTGACCTACTGAAATGTTTACCTTGGCCAGATGCATCACACCTCAGGCTGTTTTGTCCTTTTACTGTGCTCTCACTTCCATCAGAGTGCCCCTTTTCCACTCTAATCCGATGACTACCTGCTTGTTATTACTAATGTGTGGTAATATAATGCGTGGTAACTGGGTTACTACTCAGTCTTGTAGACACACGTGCTGACTGTATGCCGTCCACCTACTGAGAGTGAGGGGATATTCTGAAGGTGTGGAGCTTAACATGGTCATAAATGTTGGCAAGTTGGCTCCTGAAAGAGGAGATATAAACCAAGAATGTATTTTTGTGATGATTCTTTTATATTTATGACTTTCTTTGATATTTCCTAGAGAGACACTTGATACAGCTGTGTCTCTGACACACAGTGCACAGCTCCTGCTGTCTTCTGTCTCCTGCCCTGGAACAACAGAACATATGCTGGGCAAAGAAGTATCTGTAGTCTTAGTAGTCACTACAACTTTAGGAAAAGTCTAATTTTTTTTTTAAATACCATCTTAATCACTGTCAGAATTAAACAAAAATACAGAGCATTGCTATGCAGGATCCTTCTAATAACTGGTGACTGAAATGTAGTGAATAGAAACAACCTCAGCAATATATACTCATGTAGAATGTAGATGTCTCATCTAATCTCATCATTTCTGCTCTTTCTGTTGTCAGTAGGAGAGTATCAATGGGATCTTTCTATCCATGGGAAGATCCATCACTTTCTGCTGTCACAATTCCTCTGCCAAGGGAAGGCTGAGAGACCTGGATCTCTTCATCCTGGAGAAGAGAAGGCTGAAACAGGATCTGATCAATGCTTACAAATATTTAAAGGGGATGTCAAGAGAGTGGGCCAGGCTCTTCTTCAGTGGTGCGCAGATACAGGACAAGGGGCAACAGACACAAACTGGAAACCCAGGAAGTTTCACCTGAATACGAAGAAATTCTTCTTGACATTGAAGGTGAGGGAGCCCTCACCCAGGCTGCCCAAAGAGGTTGTGTATTCTTCTCTGGAGAGACTCCAAAGCCGCCTGGATGCCATCCTGGGCAACTTGCTCTGGGTGACCCTGCTCTAGCAGAGGGATTGGACTAGATGATCTCCAGAAGTCCCTTCTAAACCCCACCAGTCTGTGATTCTGTGACCTTTACCTTTCTCCCCTTGACTGTGCAGGAACACAGAAGACTATCTTAGTTCAAATGTCCAATGTTCAGATGACTTAAAGTTGCTGTCACCTCAGTGTGTAAGGTTATAGGTGAAATGGGTTGTTAATGCAGTGTAATGAATCATCTGACAAGACAACTAAGTTCAAAGCTATTGATCGTACAATTCATACCACAGGTATCTGAGGTCCTAAAATCATAGAGAACTTTTTGGGGGCATCTGCAAATAACTTTTCCCACATGGAGTACCTGTCAGGAGCACCACGTGACTGTGTATGTGCAGACTATGAAGGTTCAGATTTTAGAACAGGATCTACAGAATCATATGGAACTTCTGATTGCTATGTTTGGAAATCAGTAGAAAAAGAGGAAACAATTCCTGTTTTCCAGTATCTCCTCAGGATATCAACATTTCAGGCAATTTCCTGTTTATGGAATGAAGATTACTGTCAGTGGCTCTTAGACTCCTTCAAAGCTAAAATCTTAGGATGAAGAAGGTGGGTAAGGGAAAGGCAAAATGAGGCATGAAGTAAGCTGACGTTTTCCATTTGCATATTCTTGTAAATATTGTGCATTCTTGTAAATCAAATAGCTATTAACTGAAAAGAAATACTTTCTGGGGGTTTTTCCTGAAATTTTGATCAAGGTATTTTTGTCCTGAATTGGATGAAAACTTACAGTGTCATAGGTTTATTTTTCAGCCAATCCCTGTTGACATTGTTATTTTAAGTCATAGTTGATCTACAGTGTATAAGAGGAAACATAGCCTTGAGTATCCTTTCAGCCTGATTTTTAGATCCTGCACTGGCTGATGTCATAGAAGTGTCTAAAAATAAAAGAACGGCTAGTACTCAAGCTATTGCTGCACAGTGCCAACTGCTTCAACTAGCTTATCATAAAAATCCATTCTTCTCCTAGAATCATCATTTTAAGACCATCTCACTTCATCTCTCCATCATATCATCACAGTATCTCAAGCCAAGAATATCCCCCACAGATCGTTCTATCTTGTGGATTTAACACACAATGTATTAATAAGCCGCGGCTGTTCTTAAACTAACTCTTTTTGCTTACCAAAAACATTATGCTGGGCATCTGTTTTTACACCACAAACATGAAAGAGACCTTTTTGCTTTGATTCCATGGAATATTCATCAAATTTCATATTCATAAAAAGCTTCATAAAATTGTGTAATGTGCTCCTCTTGATTGTGTGTGGTTATGTTGCATCTTCCTGTCTGACCAATAAATCCAGTGATTGGTACCAATGCCTCCAATTATTTGGTATACTAAAACAGTCTAGGCAGTGTGTATTTGAGATGAACTCATGCATCTATCCTTGTAGAAGAGTTTGCACACCTGGAAGATGGCATCTGTCAAGACAACTAATACAGTTCTTTAAGCTGACAAGACCACTGTAATAAATGGATTACGGAAAAAAGTATGTTGGGAATCAGGTGCAGAAAAACCTGCAGCAGATACTCATCCACTGAGGATGGGAATTGTGTTCAACTGTCCATATCATAGGTCCCCAAGTCAGGTGGCTTTATAGAATTTTCTATATTCAAGGAGAAAAATGTCCTATTAGAATTTAACGATCAGCAGTATGGAACCTAGACACTATCTTTTCCTTTCCTTTTATTTACTAGGAAACTAAAGAGAGTGAGACTTATGTAGGATGGCAGAATAGACCTCTACACTTAGAAATACAAATCCAATCCACTCTACCTCTCTGGTTTACTAAATTGCATGAAGATGTTGTTTATGCAGAACCGATCACAGCAAAAGAAATCACGGGGTTTAAAATTACTCTCCTGAGAGTACACAACAGGATGAGGGTCTGAAGATCACAAAGCTGGCTTGACCACTAGTTCTCTTGCTGCAGCCACCAGACAGTCTTTTTTTCCTGTGTCCAAGCATTGAATAAGAGATGCTTTCATCATCACCTGACTCCTTCAAAAGCTTTGCTTTAAAATGTACAATCATGCTATGCAAACTGAGAGGAGATGATTTTGTGATTAGAAACCTCAGATCAGTACTTGAAAAACTGTGGAAAATTTGCCCTGCTACAGATTTGCTGAGTTCCAGACTTTAATGATTTAATGTAGGAGTAATATAACTAAATCTGTGCTGCAGTCTAAACTCCTACAGTAGTCAACAGAAATTAAGACTTGAATCAATTGCCTGAGTTTAGGCATCTTTATCACCATTTTAGATACTCTGTGGTACTTAATAGTCTCACAGGATCTGGCACAGACAGAAGCTACTGGAGAACTTCCGAACTCTTCTGTACAGGAAGGATAGTCTCGGGCATCACCAATGACGCTAGATGCCCGTGTTTAGGCAAGTGAATCAGGACCCAGCCAATGCAGTTAATGGAGTCTAACAGAGAGAGCTAACTTAGCTTTAAGTAGAAACCTACATTTGGCCAACCAAATAGCTCCAGCTGCCCTAGGGGATCTGAGACCTCTCCACTGGGCTGTAAGATATGCACAGGATTGTACCGTCTTTCTGAGCTAGCAGTCCGTGGCCAGGTGTAATACCCATGGACATCTCAAAAGGCACTAGGCACCTCTGTCCAGGGAACTAAAACATGCTCACAGAATGGGCTTCACTTGCCTAAGTACAAGTATCTAGTATCCTTTTAGGTGCTTTGGAGTATCTTGCTTGATCATGGAAGCCTGCATGTCTTTTGTCAAGCCTAATTCATATCTGCTAGCCTGTTCTAGATGTCCTGAATGCAATAACACATCTCAGCTGATATTGGACACACACGTAACAGAATCACGGTCTTAGCTGCAGGGGTCTATAGGAAGTAAGATACATACTTGCTTTCACTGGTGAGGCCCTCAAGAACTGTGCACTGATGCCAGTCACTACAAATAAACTTGTGGTGAAAAATACAATGAAAACTTAAGAGGTATTTTGTTACTATAGAGGTGGATGTATAATGATGAAGAATAATGGAAAGAAAGTCTTTTATACATCATAAAAATCTAGGCTCAGGGAATGCCTGTGTAAGCTCTGCGTGTGCAGCTTATGCATTCATGTTTATGTAGTTTTACTGAGAGAACAAAGGATATTCCTGGACATTCCCATTACATTACAAAGCTGACCTTCCAAGAATAATATGCCTGAGAATAAAACAATAATTATAAACCCACAAACGAAATCAAAGCAGTGCCGCCAAAAGCCTTAAGCACCACAGGTTTACAAGGCGTGTAAATATAGCATCTCGGGTAAAGATGTAAACTATTATGCTGCACCCTTTAGAATCTCACAATTCAGAAGCCAGTGGAAATACATTGGACTGAAAATTTGGATAGATAAATGCTGGATGTCTGGCAAGAAATGTTATTCTTTTCTTTTAAAGCTGTGTGAATACATGCAAGCTCAAATTAAGGAGAGCAGATCACCAACTGCACGCCAGAGATGAGCAGGTTGCTTAAAGCTACCACATAACTGGTGAAGCTTTAAAAAAAAAGAAAACAGCTTGAGGCATTTTTTTCCTTCTTCCTCTAAAATGTGACATCATTGTATATGACACAACACCTTGGAAGGAACCATATGGCAAAATGCAGACATGTTGCTAAATAAATGTGAGCTCCTTTGCAATGAAAAAATCTCATTGCTGGCCAAACCCTGGATGGTCTCATTAAAAACACAGCTTATATAGCAGGACTGACAGTTCTACTGCAAGGACATTTTTCACATCTAATGCTCTCTTCGTACAGAATTTAGAAAGGCATACCAGGAATATAATGCTGCCTTTCATTCAGATCTGATCAGAAAGCATTGATTTAAATTCAGAATTGCTGACTCAAACTCAACACCTTAAAGTACATGAGATATTCTGATGCAGGTTTTTGCTTGACTTCTTACAGGACAGATCTTTAGATCTCTAAGCTCATTAGTCAGTGTTAGTTATTCTCCTGATTTCAGGAATACTTATGTCTTCCCTCTGTCTTGTGATGCCCCTTTTGGTCGGTCTTTGAATGTCATTCACTTATTCTCTGTTTTGCTAAATGTTGACTTTACTGCAGTTTTGGATTAGAAGTCGGATCTAAAAGTTAATTTTTTTGTATTTTCATTATAGTTGCTAGCAGCAGTAACAGCATTAGTAGAGGTAGCAGCAGCAGCAGTAGCAGTAGTAGTAGTAACAACAATGGCTTTAACCGAATACACTGTAAATGACCCACTGATTTTTTCAGTGCTGCTCAGAATGTTTAACGATCATGTCTGAGCATATGAAACTCTACAGAGCAATATGTAAAACCTCTTGATTTTAACACTGAGTCTTCATAATAAATATCCAGATTCACTTACAGAGCCAAAGTTGTCTTGACGACTTCAGCAGAAGAGGAGATCCTGACAGCTTCAGATTAGGAGTGTTAATAGATGAGAAGAGGGGAAAAATAAAATGAGGGAGCTGCCTGAACAAGTATGTATTTGTGCATTAAAAATTACAAGAACTCTAGTTAAAAGAACTTCCCATGGAACACAACATTTGCATTTCTGTGAGTATTAATGAGATGGGAACGAGGAATTTCTCAGTGTTCCACCGTAAGATATTCTGTCTCCTCTTTAGTCCCTAAACTGAAAAAGAGATTGGACCCTAATTCAGCTTGGCTGAAATACCACGGAAACCCATGTGTATCATTAGAACTACTTAGATAAAATTACACATCTGATTTTTTTTCCCATCATTAGAG
Source organism: Buceros rhinoceros silvestris (assembly GCF_000710305.1). NCBI lineage: Eukaryota > Metazoa > Chordata > Aves > Bucerotiformes > Bucerotidae > Buceros > Buceros rhinoceros. The sequence continues at coordinate 3,479 of NW_010392030.1, read as the reverse complement.
ACTAAAATCTATACTTTATTTTAATGATCCATCTCATGAAAATGACTCATGAAAGCACTTCATCATATGCTTGATTTCCATTTAAATCTGTGATTAAATTCCACAGAAATTAGTAAAATTTAAGCTTGTCTTTATAATTAAGTATGAGCTTAAATGAATTCTTGGTTAGATACATTGTTCTAAATGGGGTTTTTACTGTCTGTTATGGTTTGGGATCTAGATGGAAGATACTGCTATTTCACTTTACAATTTGATCATGAAACAGGACACAAAAAAAAAAGAAAAAAGAAAAAATCAACTAAGACTAACAAGACCAGAGACTCTGCATGTTCTATAAAAACGTGGCATGATTATGGATCCAGATTATTTGGTTTGAACATTTTTCTCTGCTTATTTGGCCTTTTGCTTGCAAAACTACTTATGTATATACTCCCCCATGTAAGCCTGATATATTCAGACTAACTCAGCTTCAGCAACTGTAGATCAGCTACATCTCTGCATTGCCTGGAGGGATCTATTTGATTCATAATGGCTACAGCTGAATTATAGTGAGTGCTGTAGTATTATTTATGTTATATCTGAAAGTTCATTGAAATTATTTAGATACAGATCCCTCAAAGGGTATAAGTACAACACAGGTTAGATTTATGTGGCCAAGTCCAGGTAAGCAATCCACAGGCTCTGCCATAAAACATATGTCCCTCAACTTTCACCTGTCATTTTCTGTGGATGTTCAAGCACCTCATCTAGACCCTGTACAGGGAATTTGTTATGTAAACTGGGTAAACCCTATAAGTGGGCTTAGCATCTAAGGGTATTTGAGAGTTACAAACTGGGCAATAGCAGATTTATATCCCCAGTGTTGTGGAAGAGCTGTCTGCAAACCAATTAAGACACTTCACCAGGAGATGGAAAGCCTGACTTGGTCAAAACTAATTTCTAACATTTCCTAGAAGTGTGACATTATCTAAAGACACTCTTGGGCTCTTATTCTATGTACTATGGACATGGAAAGAGATGGGGAAGTTGGGAAGGTAGGAGTGAAAAGAACAGGAAGAAATCTGGGATTCTCCTCTTTATTTTCTGTGCTACTAAGCAGAATTGGCTGAAAAACCTCTGGTGCCAAAAAAAAAAATTAAATGAATCATAATTCAGGAGTTCAGCTTACACAGAAAAATCTCACATACCATTCAGGTAAATACAATTGTATAATCAAGGAGAGAACAGTGACCTAATGGGCTAACAACCGTTGGGAAATGCTGTGAATACTGAATTATAGAGATAGAAAACCCTTTCAGTTAAAATTATTACTAAAGAAAATTATTTTTAGAAATCAAAATGTTTTCCTCCAGAAAATTCTAAAACGAAATTTTAAATTTTTCATTTAAATTGTGTCTTAATTTATGCTTTAATTCCTTATATATGTTTTGTTATAGCCGTGAAAATTTCCATCATAATTAAAAGCCCATACCTGAACATGAAATTGGAAATCAAGTTTTAGAAGTAATTGACTGGTATTCTTCCTTCCCTGCCATGTCTCATATAGACAAGCAAATGTTTCTAAAAGTACTATTTTGTGATCAGAACCCGGAGGCTTTCTTTGAATTGGTAAAATATTAAGTTGTCCAGTTTCCACTGGTCTATGCTGCTGAAAGATGAAATCTGAAACACTGCTCTATACACCATTAGAATCATTGTTACCATTACAATGTGAAGTTAGATGTGCAATCAGAAACTGGATTGCATTGGGCTTAATGTCTGACAGTCATTATCTGTGGGAGTTTAGAAATGAAAAGACAAGAAAAGTCCTAGAATGAAAATTAGGGATACAGAGAAGTGAAATCACTCCGCTGATACTGCTTCATTTGGAATGTGTCAGACACAGTACATTTGCAAAGAAGAGAGCAGAAAGATATCCACACTGTAATGTCAGATAATGGGTCTTTGAAGAGAAAGAATTTCAAAAATAAAAATTGAAACTGGGATTTCTATATCTGTACTCAGACGTTTTTTAAACCATGAACTTCATGGGAGCACAGACCTGAAAGAGATCTTACTCCCAGTTCAACAGCTCTAACCTCCTGCTCTGGCAGACCATCACATCACCCAAAACCTTTTATAAACAGGTCACTTACCTATAAGATTTTCTGCCTCTTCTGCTCTTATTTGGGGCAAGCCGTTCTGGAATTTCATTTCTCTTCTAGTCAGAAACCTACGGCTGATTCCCAGCATACCTGTATTCATATGGCTAAGAATTAAGCACATGATTTTCCACATTAAAGTCCAAAAAGGTTGCTGAAAAGGTGTTTTTATGAGGAAAAAAAGATCACATTTAGAGAGAGATGTAAGAACCTGAAGCCCCAGGGGTATATTTTTGAAATGAAGGGTTAGGGACATGCGACTAGCTGCAGAAAGGTGGTGGGTATTGCAGGGACTTACTAGATAAATCTGCTTTAACTTGGGAATTTGTGCATTCTGCTCCGCTGTATAATGCAGATGCAGTTTAGCACATTTCCAGATGTGCAAAATACAGTCACAGGTAGCCACGTACTAGCGTTGCTCACACTCAAAACGGGAAGGACAGTATGGCTGTGCCTATGTTAATACACCCTGCTTGGTACAAATGTTGCTACAAGTCTGCTGTTTGAGGAAGAAGGTGAGAAGTTTACTCTGAGTTTCTGGATAATATAGTCAGTGTGAGGCACATGCATGGCAATTAACTATATCTTATTATTATTGTTGGAATATTAATATTAAATGCTATTTCAAAACAGAAATTAGAATCTCTATTCATTTTGGTTAACTGGTAAATGTTCACTGCAAGCCATGGCTTCTGAAAATTCCTCGTTGTCTTGACTTCTAACTTTTGCTTCCCTCCTTTTCCTTGCAAACATCTGCCAAACTAAATAGTAGAATGTGTTACACGAACTGATTTCAACCGCTCGTCTTTTAGAGGGTTAATGTTACTTTATTTTTTCTTCCTTGCTTTTACCCCGTGCTGACTAAAAAGAACACCCAGGTTCAATGAGTGACAAATCATTACAGACCGTACAGTGTAATTAAAAAGCACAGCCATTGATCAGCTATGAGCTAAACCTGAGACAAAAAAGTGAGAGACCCAGAATAGCTGGCAAAACTTCTCATTGAATCTGTCTGAAATGGAAGATGTTCTCCCTGGAGGCATGGAGCGTGGCCCATTGTGCATTTCCATTAGAGATACACACTGACTCAGAGCATGCCATTGATGTTGGCCTATTTATGAAAGGCTGTTGAAAGAGGTTTCAGAGTTAATTGAAAAGAGCTGTTTCTGAAGTAAGGTAACTTCAAACAACACAGCTCTGAAATGTGTTTTAATGGACTGGAAATCAGTGAATTTTCCATAGTGCACATGAAATAAAAATGGATGGCATGAACTGAAAGCTGCATTGCCATGCGGTGGGATTTCTTGTACTATTATTATTATTATTATTATTATTATT
>NW_010392029.1:547-1223 GCF_000710305.1 Buceros rhinoceros silvestris | reverse complement strand
AAAATCGATCCTGTAACTCGTTAAGTTCCGATGCCGACCACGGCACTGTGCGGGTTGATACCTGTCGGTTTCTGTTGCCTCATCACTGCTTAATAAAATCCTATCCGCGCCTGAAAGTGAGATTCGCCACAAAAACTCAGTCTCAGTTTCGCCAGATTTCCGCGAAAATCGATCCTGTAACTCGTTAAGTTCCGAAGCCGACCACGGCACTATGCGAGTTGATACCTGCCGGTTTCTACCACGCGCTCCCGTGCGCCTTTCGATCTTAATCACGGGTCTGACCATTCTCTGTTCTAACAATTCCGTTTCCTCTAACAATTCCAATTCTAAACCATCTGTCTCATGCTCTGAATCTGATATTAAAACATTTGTTCCACGCATTAACTCTGACTCCAAAAGCTCCATCTCGTCGGAGCTACTTCCGTGTTCATCCCCCTCCGTTTCACTCCCTAACTCTGCCCTTTGAGGGGGAGCGAAATAGTTAACAGCGCGGGGGCTCTGCCGCTTTCCACGAGGAGCAGAAAACCGTTCTGACCCGTCTCGGTAAAATGCAGGCTCTAAGGCGGGGGGTAAACCGTGTCGGACCTCGCTCTCACCGCCGCTTGCAAGCGATTTGCCGCTTGCAACTAACTCGCTGCTTTGGCTGCTTTGAATTGCCGCTGCGATTCTGCCCGCA
>NW_010392029.1:0-319 GCF_000710305.1 Buceros rhinoceros silvestris | reverse complement strand
CTGCGCCCGGACTCGGCGCTGCGCCGGCGCCCGCGACCGTGTCTCTCTCTGAGTCCGCGTCCCAGCACTCCGATTTTTCATTATCTATTAAATTCCTCTTCCTTTCCAGTACCTCGTCTACCACAGGGTCTGTCCAGTGGGAGGAAGTTTTCAAAACACATTCAACCCCGCTCCCCTCCGTGCTATCTCTCCGATTTACACTGGGAGTGGTTCTTACCTGTGCCAACAACAATTCAAACATTCTACTAGTGTGTATTCTTTCATCCTCTCTATCTATTCTGAGGTAAGGATTCTCCTCGTTTAACCTACGTATCTCTCT
>NW_010392028.1:509-799 GCF_000710305.1 Buceros rhinoceros silvestris | reverse complement strand
ACCGTTGGCCGAGGATACGTTTTGCCAGGTGCGCCTGCAGAGTGCGATTTCACTCCCGTTCCGGTGGAACTGTGTAGCTACACCCTCGTGTAGACACAACAGCGTGTCCTCAGCGCGGGGGCTTTCTGCCCACCCTCCCTCCTGCTCCCTTGTCTTCACTATTCTGTTAGTTTTATTTATTCTCTGCTCCTGAATGGTCCCCAGCCAGTGGGGAATGGTGCCCAGCCAGGGGGGAATGTTCAGCCTGGCACCGAGGCGCCAGGGAGCAAGGTGAGACCAGGGTGGCTGCA
>NW_010392028.1:0-271 GCF_000710305.1 Buceros rhinoceros silvestris | reverse complement strand
CCAAACGGACCCGTCCCCGTGCCCCGCAGGAGCGTCCTGGGGCGGCAGACGTGTCTGGAGTGCAGCTTCGAAATCCCCGACTTCCCAAACCACTTCCCCACCTACGTGCACTGCTCGCTCTGTCGCTACAGCACTTGCTGCTCCAGAGCTTACGCCAACCACATGATCAAGTACGTGCGGTCCGCCGGGGAGGGGGCGGGTGGTCTGTCTGCTCCGTAACGAGGTGGGGTCGAGGGGTCCCAGCGCCCAGGGTGGTTGGGTCGCTCCACGA
>NW_010392027.1:0-361 GCF_000710305.1 Buceros rhinoceros silvestris | reverse complement strand
GGGTCTATGGGGTTGTGATGGGTCTATGGGTGTGTGATGGGTCTTTGGGGGTGTGATGGGTCTGAGTGGGTGTGCAGTGGGTCTTTGTGATGGTGTGATGGATCTGTGTGGGGATGTGATGGGTCTATGGGTGTATAATGGGTCTATGGGGTTGTGATGGGTCTATGGGGTTGTGATGGATCTGTGTGGGTGTGCAGTGGGTCTGAGTGGGTGTGTGATGGGTCTGTGTGGGGGTCTGGTGGGTTTAAGGAGTTGAACAGACACGGGCCACTGGGAAGGTAGCAAAGGACCCTGGCATGAGGCGGGGAGTCCCCAGCACACAGCTGGTGCCATGCAAGGGGTCCAGCCGCCATCACCCCGA
>NW_010392026.1:4023-20265 GCF_000710305.1 Buceros rhinoceros silvestris | reverse complement strand
CGGGAGGGGGGTGGGTCCTAGCCAGACCCGCGCAGGGGGCCGAGGGCGGACGGGACCCCGTGAGGAACCGTGCTGGTCTGTGCTTCCCGTCCCATCCAGCTGCCGCGGATAACCGGTGTCCCCTGGATCGCCTCAGACGTCGCCTCCTTCTCCTCCTCCTCGGTGGTGAGTGCTTGTCCGCGAATTGGAACCGGTGGGCGGAGAACGGCGGAGCCTGAGGGGCGCCCCGCCCGGAGGGCACGGGCTGGGGGAGGGTGCGGGAAAGACCCGGGCGCCACCGCTGCCTTCCGCAGCCAGTCCAGGACTGTCCTTTGGTCTTTTGTAAGGTCGTTTCTGCCAGCTCAGCTCCGCTCAGCTGAGTGGCTCCCGTGGCTCCGGGTTCGTGTTTCTGGAACAAATATTTGGGACTGCCCGTGCACGGAGCATGGAGGGTCCCCGTGCCCAGCAGCAGGGAAGAGAAAAAATTCAGTGTTACGTTTGTTTGACTCCGGAGTTAAGAGGTGCGTCTTGGGCAGCTCCTCCCGCGGGTCGTGGTGCAGCCAGCTCGCATTACTTCTTGCAGCAAGCCCTTTCTGCTTCAGCAGGTACACCTAAGGGCGATATGCATCAGTTAATACTGAAACCTAAGGTCAGTTAATAGCGTCCTTAAGGAACATGCATTGTGCTAGGTATATACCAGCCATTTTTTTCCTCCAGTTTTTATATTTTTTACCGTTTGTAATAGCTCTTCAGCAAAATCAGGGAAAAAAATTACTAATGATAATGTGTGGGGAAAAAAAAAGATTGTTTCAAGCTGTGTGGACTGAGCTCATCGAACAACTTCCATTGTTACAATGCCTTTTGTCTTCTGATATCCACGGCTTACACTCTCCAGGTTCTGAATAGCTACATCACAATTCTCCAAATAGTCTGCTTTACTACAGTCCTTGTTTCCACTGGAGGCTCATTCTCTATAGAAGAAAGGTGATGATCTTATGGAAAAAGTGTGATCAATTTAATTCAGCGTTTCCTGGCTTGCTTAAAATATTTTTCCTTTGTATGAGCAATTTTCAGGATACCCCTTATAAGAAATTTGAAAAAACATAAAGTCCGTTGCACTGAAGTCCACTTTCTCAGTGAAGTGGGTCATAAAGCTGTGGAGCTTGTAGATCCACTGCAGATATATGGCACCTGATCTAATGTAGTGACTGGTAGCAGTAGAGTTTGTCATTCTTTAGACCAGCACTAGAAGACCTTTTCTGACAGTCAGGAAACTCAGTAAAGGGACTCGGATTTCTACGCTTCCTTCCAGGTCCTAGAGGGTATTGTGGTTTTTTTGTAGGCACAGGCTTCTGCCTCTCTTTCCCAAATGTAATTCCAGCTGCTAAATCATCTGCAACTTTTTGGTTTCACTTCACTCCTAGTGTTGCTTCCCAAAGTTGTAGGTCTTGCTTATCCATTAAGAGTCTTACTTTACACTTCTCATCCTAGCTTTCTCATCTCCAAGCTTTGTCAGCTTGTCCCAACTCTCCTTGCTGTTCATTTTCTTTCACTCTTATCCACTTTTCACTGTTCTTTTCACTGTCATTACTTGTCCAGCCAATGCTATTTATATTCCTGATTTTCCCTCTGATCTCTTTCCCCTCATTACACCTTGGATAGCATCCCAGTCCTCATGTCCCTCTCATAGTTCCACATCCTAATTTCTTCACAAAATTTCCTGATATATTTGGGTTTATATCCAAGTTCTGTTGATGTGTCCTGTTTCTGTTCTTCGCACACCAGATCCGTTTCCCCTTCCTCTTCTCTGTTCTCCCCAAGCCGTTGTTTTGTGGCATGATTAACTGATTCTTGGTTTCTCCTACTTCTCACTTTCCAATATCAACTCACAGTTTCTTAATTTATACAGTCCCAATCTTTTTTCCTGCATGATACAGTTTTGTGGCCTAACCAGTGATAGTTACAGCTTCTACCTCTGGTTTTTCCTTCTGCGCTATGTTTACCTGAAATTCTTATTCCAGACTTTCCTTTTCTCTCCTCTGCATCTGAGTTGGAAAGTTCTGGTTTCTGTGCTGCTAGCTGGGACAGTCATTGTGAACTCAGCAGATGCAGGTTCCTTGCTCTTAGTTGCAGGACCAAGTGGGGAGTGAGGAAATTCTAATTTTCTGCCGGTAGCTATAAGCTGGAGAGATGACCTTACTTAGTGGCTTGATTTGAAGGAAACACGTAGTTACATGGAATGGTACATGGAATTCTCACAAGGTGAATTATTAACTGTTTTTGCTGAATATTTATGAATTGCATTTTTTTCAATTTTCTAACAAGTAAACATTGGGTGATTAAGTAGATTGAAATAGTTCTAAACATAAGCATAGCAATGTATTTTTTCTGTAACTGCTTTTAGAAAGAATTTTGGCCATTTTGGTGAAAAGTAAGAAAAAAATGGGGCAGAGAGCATGCAAAATTTCAGCCTAAGCAGTTAGCAGGTCTTGTTGTAAATACTGGATCTAGACTGTTTAGTGGGCAACATAGTGGTAAATGGTGCAGACTTGCCTGTAATAAGGCGTACTGGTATTTAAGCACCTTGAGACAAAGATCACTGACTGTCCAGTGTTTTGTCCTCCACAGCCAACAACTAAACTCTTCATTGATGGGAAGTTTGTTGAGTCCAAAGCTTCTGAATGGATTGATATCCACAACCCGGTAAGTGAAATGATCTCTGCTTATATGTTAGCAATCACCGTGCGACACAGGTCTGTGCCTCTGTTCAAGCATTTGGCAAAAGGGGAAAGTATACAGATTTCTTGAGAAAGTTTTAGAGTTGGAACTCAAGATGGGTGAAGCACATGTAATTGCTTCTCAATTTCCTTTTCACACGAAATACAAGTTTTAGGAAAGAGATGACCTTCTCTGTCTCCCCTGTATAGTAAAACCTTGATCCCTATAAAGGAAGCTTAAACTCCGCTTACTTTTTTTTTTTTTGCTCATAGAAAGTCTCTGTGCTCAGTATGTCAAATTTCTGAAGGGTTTCTTTCACCCTGTATGAGAAATCAACTGGGTGCGATGCCAGCTGAATGTGAAGTCCTGATAGTGACTGATTTCACTCTTAGACCAAGGTAAAAAAAATCCTGACAGCTGAAGCTCCTCTCAGAGAGCTTCCGTCTGTGATTTACAATATTCACAATGAATTTAGAAGTTGGATGCTATGCAGTGCAAACTAATCTTAAATTAGTGTGAGTCCTCCACCAAAGACAAATAGAAATGAGGTTGCACTCAGAATTCTGACCCCCCTATTAAGCATTTGGACAGAAGTTTATGAAACCCTTCTCTGTAAAGCTCTATTTTGATTTGCTTCATGGAAGAGAGCCAAGTTCATGAAGCTCTTGGTCTCTATGAGGCAACCAATATTCTTGTTTAATTTTCTTTCTCTTGTTTTGAGTAGTTTCTCTCTTAGTGATGTACGTGGTGTTGTTGACATGTTAAAGAAGATTTAATTTTTAAGAGTGCGTTAGAAGGAGGTTAAACTGGCAAAACCAAGCTTTTAAAGTTAAAATACTGTAGAATTATGGTTGCTTGTAAAAATCTTACTTTGTGCTAGTGGTCTAAGTAAACTAACATCAGTGCCAACTGCACTGTTGTGTGCTGTGTTTTCCAAAGGAACCTTGCCCGATTGTGCAAGAGGGGCAGTGGATGAGTGAAGGTGGTGCAGAGGAAAAAGAAACCACTGTCTGCAGAAACCTTTGCTACTCTCTAAAAGCTTCAAGATATAGAGGTTACTTCAATTCCAACTTGGAAATCAGCACTGCATTTAGAGCTTTCTGGGTGCCTAATCTGAGACGCGTGGAGTGCAGGTTTTCAGAATTATTCCAGTTGTAGCCCAGGCCTTTTCTGTATACCAAGGAAGGAGTCTTTTGTGCTCTCCCCCCAGAAGTATAGCTCCTTGTAGAGCAAAGATATTAGGCATATGGTGTGAAAGGACCATTGAATGGTTGGCAGGGAGAGATGGAAAAAGTTGAGTTTTGATGCAGTTTGATTTTTCCTTCAGGCCACGAATGAAGTGGTTAGTCGTGTACCAAAAGCCACAGCCAGTGAGATGGAGGCAGCTGTGGCTTCTTGCAAAAAGGCTTTTTGGAACTGGTCGGAAACATCTGTTTTGAGTCGCCAGCAAATCTTCTTGCGTTATCAACAACTCATCAAAGACAATCTGGTGAGACACCGTGGCTGTGTATGATGGCTTTTGCTGAATGTGTTGCAGCTGACTTTAGGAATTAAACTGAGAGACTCAGGGTTTACAGAGTTGTTGATAAGGTATTGTTGCCATGATTGAGGAGCCAACTGTGGCAAAGCACTCTCCATCAAATGGGGACAGAAAGGCAATTCTTCTTAGGCAAGATTATTCTGCATTTGTCCCTTTACCAAAAGACCATGAAAGGAACTTTCAGCCTTGATGGAGAATGTGCCAGTTGATAAAGACAAGTGGGAGCAGTATGTTACTATGTTTTGGGATTTCCTTTATTGTTTTTTCAGCATGTCTGTTCGTATGACAGCTGAAAGCTCTAGAGTACAAGCCAGCCATGGTTGTTTTTTCTAAAATGTCACTTGTGTGGCTTATTGGCTTCTTATCTACAAGGAGCAAATCAGTCAGTGTAGGCTTTTCCAGCTTGTGCTTGGTCTCTTCATTGTGATGTTCAGCTCTCTGTTAAACTGTCTTATACTTGCACCCTTTTCTAACATTCATAAACTCTGTGTTTTCCATTTTCAGAAAGAAATTTCAAAACTCATCACTATTGAACAAGGGAAGACCTTAGCTGATGCTGAGGGAGATGTGTTCCGAGGCCTTCGTAAGCTGCTGGCTCCTTCTGTTAAAAAAAGGGGCTTTGAGAACCCATAGGAAGGGAGGAGCTCTCCTGAGCAACTAGTTGCTCTGGGAGTCTGTACATGTTGCTCCCTTCATAGCTTCTTACTGAAAGAAAAGGGGCAACTGTAACACTAACCCAAAAAATTCCCTTAGACAGAGTTTCCTTAAATCAATTCCAAGTTGTCAGATCCTTCTTTTCTTAGGAGTGACTACAAATTGCTATAACGGGATAAGAACTCCTAGTTTGTGCTCAGATGTCTACGGTTGAGTCCCAGGTGGTTCAATAACACTATACCTGTGCTGCTTTTACTGGGGCTGCTGTGTCTGTGCTTCTGTTACAAGAGAGAGTCCATGCACAGAGAGCTCACAGTGCTTAGCAGAGCAAAGAGATTTTCTGAAGCACAGTGAGTTTTAAATTGTGGGAGAAGAGGCTGGAAGAAAGACTTGGGTCAAGGCAGTGGTGAGAAGGGAATTTGGGGACTGATTGTTAACAGATTATCCAGTGGCCTATTGCCCTTTCTGCTGCAGAGGTGGTTGAACATGCTTGCAGTGTGACATCCCTCATACTGGGAGAGACCATGCCGTGCATCACTAAAGACATGGACACTTATACCTACCGTCTGCCTCTGGGCGTGTGTGCTGGAATTGCACCGTTCAACTTCCCAGCCATGATTCCTCTTTGGATGTTCCCCATGGCTATGGTTTGTGGAAACACCTTCTTGATGAAACCATCTGAGCGTGTACCAGGAGCACTCATGTTCCTTGCCAAGCTGTTTCAGGATGCAGGTGCCCCAGATGGGACACTGAATATCATCCATGGACAACATGAAGGTAACAGGCCTTCTTGGAGATGGCTAGAGTGTGTAAGTGTTGTGGTGTATGTTCCATTTGGAGGTACCATTTGCAGAGTGGTACTCTTGCTGTTAGATAGTTTTGCTTCAGTCCTCCTGATGGAGATGAGGGAAGTGACTGGGAGATTTTCTGCCATCTTGCACCAAATCTTTCAGGACATACGGTGGACAAAATTTTGGGGGCTGGGGTCAGAATTCCCAATACATGTAAGTGCTCAAATTCTATTTAACAACCTAAAGTCCAGCTGAAATAAGCAGATAGATCATCTTGGTTTCCCAAGGAAGCCTAAACAAAAATGAAATGTCTCGCCAAATATGCAGTGGATGCAATATTCTAGCTCTTAACGTGGTATTTACAGCACACAAGTAGCTTCTGAAGATGAGGATACAAACAGACAACACTAACTTCATTTTGGCATCACTCAGGCACCTTGGGAGATACCCAAAGCATGAAGGGCAGAGAGCCAGGAGTATGAGGACAGGGGCAGAAGTACACGTGCTGAGAAATTAGTGGAGATATGCATAGGCAGACAATGAGGGAACTTTAGATGCAGGAAACACAGAGACAAGAATTTTAGTAAGATTCATAGATTTAGCACTGTGGGGATGGAAACAGAGGAGAGCATTTGTGCACCACGGTTATAATGTATTATTTCCTATTTGAAGCTGTGAATTTCATTTGTGACCATCCGGATATCAGAGCAATCAGCTTTGTGGGATCTAATCAGGCTGGCGAATACATCTATGAGAGAGGATCACGGAATGGCAAGAGAGTCCAGGCCAACATGGTAATGCCTCTGAATGGAACACACTTTAGGATATAGACTGCCTCTGATTCCTGTGGATGTTAATAGAGACCATACCACTCAGCAGCAGAAGCTGGTTTTGCTCCTGATAAGTGACAAGGCTGCTCTTCTTGACAGCCTGTTGGTAGCAGAATCATAGCTACTATATGAAGATACTGCCAGAGAGCTAGAGAAGTGGGCTGGGATGTTTAATAATGGGAGACTGTGTATGTTATATTTTAGGGAGCCAAGAACCATGGTGTGGTGATGCCTGACGCCAATAAAGAGAACACCTTGAACCAGCTGATTGGAGCTGCTTTTGGAGCAGCTGGCCAGCGCTGCATGGCCCTGTCTACGGCAGTTTTAGTGGGAGAAGCACGGAAATGGCTGCCAGAGCTTGTGAACAGAGCCAAAAATCTACGCGTAAATGCAGGTACAGACCGTGATAATTTCTTACAAGGTATTTCACTTCTGTACAACTGTAGCTTTTTAGGTCAGTGTATCTGCCGTACTACGGTGTGTCCCTTGGAGCTATTAGCACCGTAAGTTTGATGTGTAGGGATAGGAGCTAGCAGATTGTCTGAATTGGGAAATAGAGCCTTGGACTTGGAGGTAGGAATATTTAGGAAGGCTTGGCGGCATGACGGTAATTCAAGGTTCACAGGATCTGTCTTATTTTAACTGGAGCTTTGAGATTATGTCCTAAGTTTAACTCAGACCTACTGTTTATATAGCAACTTCACTTAGAGATCCTTCCAATTTGTACTAAGCATGCAATAATAAGGACGAATGGAAACAAGTACTTTGGAAAAGCTAGACTGATAATTCTATAGAATTATCTTTTGTTTATGTTCAATGAAGTCCCGCAAAGGGGAAAAGTTTCGTGTCTGAGAATAATCTGTTGTGGAATTTTGGCTTCGTGGTGATCTAAAGTCATGATTACGCTTACGGGTTCTCTTGATGATTATTCTTGTGAATTATGAGACTCGCAGGCTAGTGCTTCTGTTCGTTAATGTCAAATCTTTGTTCTGTCTCAGCAACAACAGGATTTTCAAATTTTTCCTGCCAGTGTAGTTACCTCCATGATGCCTCTGAAGAGGAAGCTGTAAGGTTTGAAAGCTTGGCATCTCTTCCTCTTCACAGGAGACCAGCCTGGAGCAGATCTAGGGCCTCTAATCAGTCCCCAAGCTAAGGAACGGGTTTGCCATCTGATTGAGAAAGGAGTAAAAGAAGGTGCCAGCCTTCTTCTGGACGGACGTAATATCAAAGTGAAGGGTTATGAAAATGGCAATTTTGTTGGGCCAACGATCCTTGCCAATGTCAAGGTAAGACGACCAAAACCAGTGCTTGATAGTGCATATTGCAGGGTCATTTGCAAAATGGGTTACCCGAGTAAGTCAGTATCAATAATCACCAGTAGAAAGCCCAAAAATGGTTTAGCCTTCCCTTGCAAATTCCAATGAAGTGCTTATTGTAATGCTGTTGTGGAGATGATAAAAGAATTTGCAGTAGTGCAACATACTCTGAATGAGGTTAACGACCTTAACTTGAATGGATTACAGCCAATTAAAAGAAGATAAGGGCCGTTTGTACTATGTTAAACTAAATGTCCATCGAGCTTGGTCTACGATCTGTAACAGTGGCCAGCAGCAGATGCCGAAGGGAGAGTATGATGAGCAGACAGACTTGCAATCTTCCTTCCTCTGTTATACATTCCTGCAGTTTGCAATTTAAGGACTCGCAGAAACAAAAGTTAAATATATGTGGAAATCTTGACCAGAATAATATCAGATAAGGTACAAAATCCCTTTGTTACTGAATATATTCACAACTTTGTTGAATTAGCCTCTCAATATGGTGTGCAACAGAAGGACTACCAGGTACACAGCCACATGAGTTTTCATACCTACATTAATTCTTTCATGTTTATGCCGTTAGATGGTACAATTTCCTTATATTTAAGTATTCCTTGAGCACCTTTTCGTAAGTGATGCCATGATAGGATTCCAATCTTGATAATTCTGCTATTGTACTCTGTATTCTTAGGACTTTATTGCTTTTATGCTATTATGTAATTCAGGCTTTTAATCTATCTCAGAATGTTCTTACATTATTTTCATTAAACATCTTAAAATACTTCATTTCCTGTGATGTATTATAAATGTTGTTAGGTATTCAAAAGTAAAAGTTTCACTGAGATTTCGTGATTCTCAGCTTTCTTGTAATGTTAAGCGACATAAAACTTGTCAAATGAACATTTTGTAGTTTGTTGTATTAGCTGTTAGTGATTAAAGCACTCTCTAACTGGTGTTTCTGTATTTATCAGATGTTGCTAATTATCAGACATAAATCCCAGACACTGAGTTGAAAAGGATAGTAGGTTCCAGTCACTTTATCAACAAGAACTGAAGTATCCTGAATTAATCCTTAATCAGCGTTGATCACAGGTCTTAATCAGCCTTGATCACAGGGAGGCAGTAAAAGCAGAAAGCGCTCTGGAGATGAAAAGTGGTACCTTCTTTGGTGGGCTAGATTAGATAGATGGCAGGTCATGGGAAACGGTGAAAAGCCAAGGAGGACTGAAGGATGGCCTTTGGCAATGCAATATGAGGTGTGATCCTAGGAGTATCATGAGCATTAGCAGCACGGGTGTTTGTTATGTCCTATATACAAGCTGCTTCTTCTGCTGTTCATCTTGGCAGCCAAACATGACTTGCTACAAGGAGGAAATCTTTGGGCCCGTCTTAGTGGTTCTGGAAGCAGATACGTTGGATGATGCCATTGAGGTGGTGAACAATAACCCCTATGGAAATGGAACTGCAATCTTCACTACCAATGGAGCCACAGCTCGGAAGTATTCTCATTTAGTGGATGTGGGGCAGGTATGTTCAAGCTAGAATTATTGCTATTAGTGCTTCACCATTTACAGTGGTTAGCCATCCAGCTGTAGCGGCTAATCACTGAGTAAGTGAACAGATTTAAGGAAACAAAACACAGTAGCTTTTGCAGAGTGCTCTGCTACTTCTCATGATTAATATGGAAGCTTTTCTTTTGTTTAGGTGGGTATCAATGTTCCAATCCCAGTACCTCTGCCCATGTTCTCTTTCACCGGCTCTCGTGCTTCTTTCAGAGGGGACACCAATTTCTATGGCAAGCAGGTAGCTTACTGATTCAGAGTATTCCGTTGGGTTAAATTCTGATAAATCACATTATAAATGGCAATGGGCGATGGTCATCAGATCTCATTAGTAAGGAAACTTTGAAGCCATCTCAACCAGGAAACTGAAAAACAGCCGATGATCACAGCCACCATAATGCATGTTATAATACCAACCCCTTTTTTTTTCTTCCTTAAATATAAAAAAAGGTCTTTTTTAGGAGATTTAAGAAGGGAGCAAGAACTAAGTAGCAAGCTTTCTCTCAGAACCAGAATCTTTGGGGAACTGGTAAAAAGGAACAGGCTGACAGGAATTGTTCCCACAGAGGAAAACTCAACCCTGTGTAGATAAAATCTTTGATATACCACTGTTGCAGACCTGAAGAATTAATAAGGCCAAACTTCTGATCTGTATGTCTCTCCTGTCTTCCAGGGAGTGCAGTTCTACACACAGCTGAAAACTGTCATTTCTCAATGGAAGGAGGAAGATGCTACCGTTACCAAACCTGCTGTGGTTATGCCAACTATGGGAAACTAAATCAGCCCTTGCAGATGCTGTTCCTAGTGCTCTTCTCCTTCCTTGCTGCACTTCCCAGCTTTGTCCTGACTCTCATAACTTCCTTAGGGATTAAAAGAAAGCTCCAATTTCCAAGGACCTCTGTCTTTGCAGATCGGGCTAGCTCATGTAACACAGAGTCTGAGTTTTCTGTTGCTGTCAGTGTTTTTTGACTAGCTGAACACAATTTTATTTTCCTACAACCTATCACAGATGAAACAACTTTATCTAATTGAAAAGGCAATAAGATTGGTCTTAAATTTTTGTTTCTTTCCAGACTTGAACATTGCTGTGGTTTCCACTTCAGATCTTTAGCCTTGGTGACTCATTCCTGGCTATATCTTGTAGCAGTTTTCTTTACCTCTTTATCTTGCATGTTAAGATTTTGAGTTCACCTTTCTCAAAGATGAGTACTCATTTTGAGTGATATAAACTAGGACTGTGAGTGTCTCACAGAAGTGACTTTACATACAATAAAGACAGCAAGTGTGGGAGTTGAAAATGTCAGTTTTTCACCTGTTGAGCAGTTTCCAAAACACTTCAGAAATAGCTTTCGAAGGATTTTTCAGGAAGGCATATTTGATTGCTTGACTGAGTCTGAAAGAAATTCCTGTATGGTGCAGTGACCTTCACCGTGCCTCTGACAGCTTGAGAACTTGTGCATGTGGCTTGTATTCTCCAGCTTGCTGTCAATTCTGTTATACCTGGAAGTTATTTGGTGCCTTTTTACTGTGCTAACAAATATGTGCATACAGGTGTGTATGTGCATAACATACTGAAACCCTGGAAGCAGAAATGTAAGCACATGTATCTTTGTGTCACAACATCATGTGGGAATTGGTGGAAGGGAGAGTAAGTAGACAGGTTACTAGGAAGAAAGAACACATTTTCTAATTACAAAGCAGCCAGGCCTGTGCTTTGGTTTCTTTTCCTGACTATAGCTGTATTTCTTGTGTTCACTGACACTTGTCACATTTGCTCAAACGCAGTCATGTTCTCTGGGGACGGCAGGTCCCATTACTAGAGAAAGATAAGACTTGGTATACCCTCTGTGAGAATCTGTGCCTTTGGAGCTGGAGAGCTGATATTTTTTTTCTTGGTTCCTGGAAGAAGACACAGGCATGCTGGATCTGCATTCATTCAAGCACCCATGGAAAATAATATTATTCTACTGATTGTAACCATTACTTGTTCTAGTTAACAATCTGAATGTAAATTCTTTGTATCCTGCCATCTGGTAAAGATGTATCGTAACTGACAGTTACGTATTAGTGCAATTGCTGTGCGTTCACTAATGTTTGTATTGATTTTTACCTCTGCTGTACCCTAGAGGGAAATTCTCACCTTGCAATGTGATTATGAATTAAAAACATGCAGAATACGACTGTTCCTTGGTAAGGCATTATACAGGTATGATGTTGACTTTACTCACGTCTTCACAGAGGCTGGTTTGTGACTCCTGTAACCCATGTATACAGTATTTCAAGGACGTCTCTACCAATTTCCTCTTGCAGTGTTTAAAGGAATGCCTTATTTCTGTTTCCATACACATCATTTTATCGCAAAAACTCTTAAGCTTCGTGCAAATGACTTTATTACAAAATGAAAAAATATCAAATTACAGAACACATACATGCAGACTTCTAACCACTAGTCCAAATCCCAATTCTTTGTAGAGGGTCACCAGAGCTCCTGGCTTGGGAAAGAATAAAATCTTTAAGAAGGAGGAAAATAACTCTATCTCAGATGGATTTCAAACACATAGTCAAAGCAGCAGTGCACCAGACAGGGAATTTAGAATTCACAGCTTTGTGCACAAGATAACTTGCAAAAAGAAAAGTGCAGATGAGTTGTTTGTTGTTGTGGCTGTTTTCATGCAAAGTGTACAGCTGCCTTACTCTGGTGGTACCATCTGAATAGGCAGAAGTATTACTGGAGAAGATGATGAATCTGATAAGCCTGCTGTGTAATGAATATTGAGTTAGGAGAAGCGTTTTCTCTGCTGCAAAGGTAAAGTACTCTAGGTGAATCCCCATTAAGACATTGTCATTCTTTCATGGGCCTGGGAAAGGAGTACTAATGGATAGCTTCATTAATGAACACCCTAGTTTTCCTCCTAATCAGTATTGCCATTCTGACTTTTCTGTTGCCCTATTAAAAACGATTATGCCTAAAATTCTAAAATCCAGCTTCTGTAACAAAAGCAGTCTTGCCTGGTCCCTGCAAAATCGCAGGAGTATCCCTGCACTTTCCCCAGGCCTGTTCTAGATGCTTGTGTAATCTTTTTAGTGTGCAAACATCTTTTCTGTTTATTTGCATTTCCAACAGCATTTTTTAAACAGCTGGTTTTAAATTATTGTAGCAGAAATAGAAATCTTGTATCTGCCTTTTTTAGTTACTGAAATGTCTTTTTAGATCAAGCTGCAGATGCTGACTGATGATGTATCTGCCTCATCTCACTATTACTGCTTTCCACCCATGTTTATTCTTTTTATTTCAACATACACTGTAAAAAAATCAATCTAGAGAATACATCATGTATTATAAAAAAGTATAATCGAAGTATGAAGTATCTCAAAATAAATTTCTTTAGACTGTTAAAATACAATTCTATAGTCAGCCTTTTGTCTCGTGTTAAAAATTTTTTCTTGAATAGCAGGCACTGCAGTGTAGATTGTCAAAGTCATTTGAAAGTCTCAAGTCCAAGAATTGGACTTTGTAACTTCCTCTTCTGTTTTTGTACTCTCTCTGTGCAAAAAAAGGCTACAACTCACTTCCATTTCTGGAAGTGGTGGCTTGCCTCTCCAAACGAGGTGTCACCTTTTCGTATAAATCTCTCCAGGGCTTCTGCTTATGAACTTTGTCTGGTCATTTGATATCTGACTATTACATTTTGTTTTGCGTGCTTGACTGCCTGATGTTTCACGTGATGGCATGCCAGAACACCTCTCTACTTAGTCCTCCTGCTTGCCTTGGTGGGTTACAAGCTATAGTCATATCTGAGTCTGTGAAAATCGGTCATATGAATCTTCATCCTGCTCCACTCTCTCTAAGAGATTCTATACTAAACACAGTATCAGTTTAATAGATTTTGCCTTTTAATTAATACTTGCTGTGCTAGCTGAAAATGTATCTGCTTGCATAATCATGGCCTTTCACAAGAGAATCCTCCAAAAATTATTAATAAAGTTGCTTTTCAGTAAGAGGAAGCTTTAAGGGGCTACGAGATAATTATTTTTCGTAAGAGCTGAGTCTAAATATCTGCTGTTAAAAGGTCAACATGATCAGAAATTTCAAAATAAAAAATTCCTCACTCTTGTGACATATTGTGTGTAGACCCACTAATACAAACCAAAGTCAAGTGGGAGGGATGACAGAGGGAATTGGCATCCATTTATATATAACCAGGAGTGAGGACATGTTAGATAGGATGGAATAATTTAGTATATTACCCGATTTCGCTTTCTTGTTTAAAATCATCGGGAGCTGGAGCTGAAGTAGCCAAACCTCTCATGTATTTCCTGTGAGGAAGACACAAGAACAAAGTAATCCTCATCTAATGGTGATTTATGCTCAGCCAAACTTGTTCTGAAAGGAGCAGCAAGCAAGAAATGACGGCACCTGAGCTATCGCAGCACACTGTCCACAATCGGCACTGTGAATGACATGATCACGCGGGATACAGGTTCAGTTCACGATGGAATTCTGTATTTTGTGGAAAAATTATTACAATTAAAAGAATGAGGACAAACAAGTTTTTTAAAACTGGGTTTAATGGTAAGTCAACTTAAAAGTGAACTGTTTGTATTCCATTCCTCAAGCTTTCATACTCTACAGCTTTATGTGTGCTCTTGTATGATGGTGAATCCTGATAGAAGGAGTTAAAACTATGCGTAAATTGGAACCATAAAAGCCGAAGGACAAATCATTTAATTTGACATTTCTTACTTCCATTGTAATAACCTTAACAAAATTTGCTTAACAGAATTTGTGCCTTCTTACACCGCAGTTCCCAGTATCTAATGCTGTTTGAATTTTGAATTTCCAGTGTGAGTCATACTTTCGGTATTGCAAAGTCATACTCCCAAATGTCTTATGCGGACAGCAATGAGTCATGGAGTAAGGACACTTTTAATAATCTAGGTTTGGATATTTATAATTTTTAGTACTGGGCAGATTGCTTTACAGTACTCTTTATTAAAAGGAAATGCACATGAGGAGTGCTACTGTGACAGTATACTTTATTTACTTGTTTGGTAAAGATGGATAGGTATTAGTGACTGCACCAAATTAATCCCACTGCACTGATCAAAGTTAATTCTCTTCACTTATCTCTTCCTTGGCACTACCAAAATTTACTACCACTTGCTTTTCTTTTGCTGTAACACACAAATATTTAACATTATAGTCTAGTGCACGTCCAAACTTAGTAAATAGTCTATCAACTTTTTCAAAAGATCAAATCGTATTTTTTCAAAAAGGTAATTATCTCACACCAAGCCTCATAATTAGCTAGATTCTTATGTTAGATTCAGTTTCCTGGGATCCCCTGACCTGGAGTTATCAGCCCAGCTCCTGTAACAAGGAAAGTTCAACGTTCACTTACAGAAAACAGAATATCACTGTGTGTTTGTGCCTTTCATTTTGGCAAAAAGCAATTACGTAATGTTCTTTTTGTTCCCACGTCAACTCACTGATACCCACTTTTTCAAACTAGATTTTTTCCCTGAAAAACACAGAAAAAAATCATTAGAAGAAAATTTCAAAAGGCATATCTCTCATATCTCATCATTCTGTATGAGTAAAACAGATTTTAAATTCTAGTTCTGTATTGCTCTTGCACAGCTATACATAGCAAGTAAATTAAAAAAAATAAATCTGAGCACATAGTGCTGACAACTTCTAAATCGGTATCTCTCTAAACGAAGTAGAACAAAATCAATAATTTCTGTTACACATGTAGTGGATATAAATACCAGGAGGGGGAGGTGAGTACTAACATGTATTAGTTTCAAGAACATCGTCCTGCCCTTCCTTTCTCCCGTTCGCACATTAAAGGGTCGATATGTAAAACCAGTTTCAGTTCTCCATTCCAGTCTCCTCCTGCTCCAAGGAAAAGCTTCCGTAGATCTCGGTAACTATTTTCACCTCTGAATTTTCATGAAGTGTTTCTGCTATTTTTGAGATAAGATAACCTGAACTGTAAAAAGCATTCTGACTGGTAGTGTGTTGTCGAGTTATTCGCTAGCCAATGCATACTAAACAAACACTGTATTTGGGAGCAGGATAATTTTATCTGTCACGAAGGATGTATGCAAGCTTCAGCTATGGGGGATCTTAACTCTATGGCTTAAAATCGAAGTGCCTGGACACTGCTGCAGTTTGTAGGCACAGACTTCTAGCAAGAGCTTAGAGTCCTGTAATCCTGGCCACTGCAGCATCTGTAGCCCTAATTAAAATTAAGCTGCAACCTAATACAAATTCTGAGATACTTCCACTTATAAATCTGAGATTTAGTTTTATTAACTATAAAATGTATTCCTCTCAATCAGTACAGCGGTGCATCTGATCTTGTTTTTGAAGTGTCAGTGTCTGTTTCATGTAATGGCTTAATTATTATTAAGATTATTATGGAACAGTCTTGAAAGCACAATGCAAAGCAGGGACTTCTGACGTGAAAGAACAGCTGAAAAAAGACTGGATTTGCCATCTACTGGATGTTGCTGTTAGAATTATCAGCAACATAGTAAAGAGCTGTCAGCATCTGAACTGCAATTATTAGGTGTAGTTAGCACTGGAATGCGTAAAAAGCGGAAGAGTGATGTCAGAAGAACCCTCCAGGACTCCCGTCCTTGGCAGCCCCGGCCGCCCCGTGCCCGGGTCCGTGATGTCCGGAGGTAGAGCAGCGACTCTTTCACGGGCACCCCCTTGTCGTGGGGAAGGAGCTTGCGTGCCCTTGTGAGGTTGAGAGCTGTGCTGGGGGTGGCAGGTGCCTCCGGTGGGGTCTCCCAGGCCAGACAGGTCTCGGCTGAAGGGTCAGACACAGTGTGTCCACG
>NW_010392026.1:0-3746 GCF_000710305.1 Buceros rhinoceros silvestris | reverse complement strand
GAAGAGCAATGCCTGGAAAACCAAAAAGGTTAGAGGAGCAACAATAATTATTCAAGGTAAATGTAGAAGCAACATCTATACTGGAAGTTCTAGATGAAATTCCACAGCACATGGCAAAACATGCAAAGAACTCTTTTGAGCTTAACTTTAATTTAATCCATAGAAATAATGACCAAAAAAGTGATAGCCTGATGAAAAATAGGTGTCCACAAAATCGTTACTAATTGAAGGGATATTACACCTCATACAGTTATTCTCACTACAGAAGCCTACACAAGCATTCTAAATCTAGACAACATCATCATGCAAAGGGTTTTTTCGGGTGAGCTAGAAAGATAGACAGTAGTATTTGATGTTTCAATACCAGTGGCATTTCTGTAGCTTCCTCCAGGTCTCTGTACACACTATTTGTGCTGTTTATGTTACTTCTGAATGTTTAGATTTTGGCAAATTCTTCCTTTCCTGCACATGCCTCCATCATTTTTCTGTAATAGGTAGTTTGGGCCTATTTCTTACAGTGCTTTCTACTGGATATGATCTCCTCCTTCACATGTTCCAGAGCATCTAGGAAGAACCTTTCCACTTCAGTTCTCTCGTTTAAGATATTCCGTGTGGGTATTAAAAAAGCACCGTCTTCAACCGACAATCACAGGCCCTGACGCATTAAGTCGACGGACAGAGATTCAGCGGTCAAAGACGTTTATTGGAGGCACAGCAAACCTTATATACCCTCTACCCCAGAAGCAGTAATTTGCCACCCGGCAACAAGTCCTAACATGCTTCTAACAAGCCTAAAAAACAAGACCCTATTATCTTATTTGCACAGTTTCACTCCCTTATTTCCCAAACCAGTCTAGCCCAAAACATTCACCGTTATTTGCAACGGTTCCTAGCACGTGGTGGTAGTTTTGCCGTGTTTTCTGCAGGTGTTCACAAATCCCACGGCTTACGGCTCACCAGATCCAGAACATCGTGACCTTCAGCAGATGATATATCGCCAGCTATCCCCACAATTCCAGGCTAGTTTCTTCACCCAGTTCATCTCCCGATCCTTCATTTCTAGTAGTTGCTGCAGTTTCTTATCTTGCCTGGTTTTCCGTTGGTGCCTGATGCTGTGTTTTCTGAGCCTCTCTCTCAGTCATGCAACATATGGCCATCCCAGCTTTTCGAATTTACCCTGCAGATCACCAATCTGTGCTTTCTGGTGATTGATCTGTAGGATGTTTTTTCGAATCAAAGCCTCACTGGTTTCCTAACAGATGAGAAGAAATTATTTGGGTTTGTATTTCATTTGCACCAAATCTGGATGGTTTCTTTTTACCCCAACACTGACAATGTGGTAAATATGCTGGCACCTTCACACTGGAGAGTAACAATTCTCTGGGATCAGGTGTTTGTCTACAAGAGAAGTCAGATAAAGCTTGGTATGCAGTTACATTACAGCGAGACCTATTCTGAGCGGGTTAGCATAAGAAACCCTTCCTTTTTTCCTCTCCATAATTAAGATCAACTAAGTGCTCTTCTTCAGACAACTCTGAATTCAGTCACTGCAGAGATGTCTGTTCAGGAGAGGTTAGTCTCAGTAAAATTACATCTATTGTACTACGTCCTGGAGGAAAATGAAATTGGATTATACCTGAGCAGAAACCTTCTCCTGTTAGAGGACAGTTTTGTCCTCTCCTAACTTCTGTTTGATTTTCTGCAATTCTGTTCTCTCTTTCAGCTGGTAAGCAAATGCCTCATGAAGATGAATGTTCTCTGTAAACACCTCTCTCCCAATGCTGTTCAGCTGCCTGGACAGAGGGAATCAAAATCCAAGAGTTTTGATCACAGCCTTTCTTGCTTTTTTTATATTGAAATCAGTATTTCAGTGTCCTAATTTTAGAGTAAAGCTGTAAAATTCTTACAGGTCTGTGCCAAGTTTTCATAGCTTTGCTTCTAGTCCTGTATCTGGACTGAGAGAGTGAAGAAAACAGCAGTATCATTGTGATATGACCTCCAGTTCTCCTCTGGAACCAGCATGAGTCTTAGAGTTTAAAGGTAAGTGCTGACATCATCCTGACATTTGAAACATAAAACCAACCTAGGTCATCACTGATCTTGCCCTTCAAAGCCCATGTAGTAACACGGGCAACTTGTTACTTAGAACACGGTTCTAAAAAGATTTTGTAAAGCAGAAAACGGGAAAAGCAAGTGTTTCTTACAAAGTTGTTGCACGGAATCAAACTCCACAACCTGGGTAGGTTGCAAAGCAGGTATGTTTTATTCAGCTCTGCATCGCCGTGGTGCGGCAGGGAGGGGTTCCCTTACCCAGCTTGCACCCCGATCAGCAGTGAACCACCCGTAGTCACAGCAGCAAAGCACGCGTATTCGAAAGGTTTCCTTACCGCCTAATACAGACGCCTACCCTGTCCCGCTTGCTGTGCTAATTAGGTCTCCTCCCCTTGGCCCACGCGTAGTGCTCTCTGGTGGTTGTTTCTTGGTGGTCGAGAGATGAAGTAAGAGTCATCCTCTGATGAAGTAAGAGTCTTCCTCGGGTCTGGCCTTTTGACCTCGGGTCTGTCGCTCATGCAAAGTGGTGGGAGGGACTGGTGCTAAACCACCAGTCTGGTTTTAGCCTGTTCTGGCCCCTCATTCTCCTTATCTGTCTCAGCCAGCTCTTGTGCTTCATCCTTCTTATCTGCTCTTGTGCCTCATTCTTTTTATCTGTTTCATGCCACTTTTACAAAGTTACACTACTTTTGCAAAGCTGACAAGTTTCAAGCATAGCAAGCTACAAATTTACCCAGAAGGTTATAAAATAATCTAAAAATGCTGAAATTTACTGAAGCCCCTACATCAAAGCAGCGTCATTCGGGGCCATCTCTGCCATCACAATTTGTTTTTTCTCAACATCTTCTTCCAGTCTTTTCTGAAAGGGAGAAAAGCCTCTTTAAATTTTGCATGAGACCTGTGGCACCAAAGCTAAAATCTGAAACAGTGTAAATTGTAAAATTACAGCCACAGTTTTCAGCTCACACAACTTCTTGTTAGAGAAATGATGAATCCCCAACAACACTGAAGAAGATCCGGATAGAAGTGGAGAATACAGCCTTTCTGGGATCTTGACATTCCACGTTTTTCCTTGGAAAGCTGGACATAGTCTCCCACTCATTCATCATACTTGTATTGACATGAGAAATTGTAAAACGCTCAGTAAAGACTGTGAAAACTACATAAACCAGAGTAGTCATTGGGAGAAATAATTTTGTTCTAATAGAAGTTTAACTCCCTGTCGGTCTTTACCTTTTCTTCAAGAAACCTCCTCTCCAATCTCACAACCAATTCCTGATGTCTCCTGTTTGAAATCTCCCTACTCTCTTTTAACTATGATTTAAAAAAACCAAACCCCAAAACTTCTTTAGTAACAGCGTTTTATTTCAGCCATAAAACTGAAAGTGTGGATGTACTCTTCAAGAAGAAATTTGGGAGTCTTTCTTGGCACGACCCACAGTCTTCATCAGAGTTTTACACAATCTGTAAAATTCACTTAAATCTTCTGACTTGTATTATTGCTTTGTTTACACTTCATAGTTCACCTGTGTCCATATTTTCACATCACTGACAGTCACTGACACACACTTTGTCGCTTCAATGCTCAGTTTAAGAAATCTGCTTTACTTTGTCTATTAATTCAGTCATCCAGATCAGTCAAAGTCCAATGCCTCAAGCAGTCTGTCCCAGGTTGAAAAGGGGGGGCTGTTTCC
>NW_010392025.1:4305-5152 GCF_000710305.1 Buceros rhinoceros silvestris | reverse complement strand
CTAACTGGTTGATTCCTGGGATGCCAGTGTTATGGCTGGGAAATGCTTAACCAGCCGGAAAACCAACTGCTCGCCGTGGCTCTGGTTAACTATTCTCCTGCCCAGCTCTTGCCTCCCTCTCCCTCCTCTGCCCCCTGACCCCACTCCTCCCCTGCCCCCCTGGGCATTCGCTCCCGCTGTTGAGCATCACCCTCCTCTCTCTTTGCTCACAGCTGGACAAGGGGGACGTGACCGCGCTTGGCCTGCCCTCCTCTGCTGGACACGGTGACGCCGATGGCACCATCTGCCTG
The DNA here is from genome assembly GCF_000710305.1 of Buceros rhinoceros silvestris. Classification (NCBI taxonomy): domain Eukaryota; kingdom Metazoa; phylum Chordata; class Aves; order Bucerotiformes; family Bucerotidae; genus Buceros; species Buceros rhinoceros. The sequence continues at coordinate 4,862 of NW_010392025.1, read as the reverse complement.
GATGTCCCCGATGGCACCCCTGACCCTCACAGGACAAAAGCCGCCATCGAGCACCTGCACCAGAAGATCCTCAAGATCACTGAGCAGATCAAGATCGAGCAGGAGGCTCGGGATGACAACGTGGCTGAGTACCTGAAGCTGGCCAACAACGCGGACAAGCAGCAAGCCTCCCGCATCAAGCAGGTTTTCGAGAAGAAGAACCAGAAGTCGGCGCAGACCATCGCGCAGCTGCACAAGAAGCTGGAGCACTACCACAAGAAGCTGAAGGAGATCGAGCAGAACGGCCCTTCCCGGCAGCCCAAGGATGTCTTCCGGGACATGCACCAAGGTCTCAAAGACGTGGGCGCCAATGTCCGCTCCAGCATCAGTGGCTTTGGCGGCGGCGTGGTGGAGGGCGTCAAGGGAGGGCTCTCGGGTCTGTCCCAGGCCACCCACACTGCCGTGGTCTCCAAGCCCCGGGAGTTTGCCAGCCTCATCCGGAACAAGTTTGGCAGCGCAGACAATATTGCTCACCTGAAGGACACGCTGGATGACGGGCACCCGGAGGAGGCTTCGCG
>NW_010392025.1:341-4139 GCF_000710305.1 Buceros rhinoceros silvestris | reverse complement strand
CCCCAAGTAGGGCAGCGATGACGAGTGCTCCAGTGCCACCTCCGGCTCAGCTGGTGGCAGCAACTCGGGGGCAGGACCTGGCGGCTTGGGGAGTCCCAAGTCTAACACGCTGGACAGCCACCACAATAACTTCGACACCATCCTGGAGGAGCTCCGGGAGATCAAGGACAGCCAGTCGCACTTGGAGGACTCCATGGAGGATCTCAAGGCCCAGCTGCAGCGGGATTACACCTACATGACACAGTGTTTGCAGGAGGAACGGTACAGGTAGGGATGGCAGGTGCAGGGGTGGCAGACGTGTCACCCAGGGGGGCTTTTTGGGGACCACAAGGCCACTGTCCTGGGCTTGTCCAGCAAAGTCATGAATGCCAAGGACATGGGGATCTGCAGTCTCTGCCCCCCTCCCTGCCAGACCCCCCGGCAGCACTGCTCCTGTGGAAGATCATGCCATGCTTTCCCTTTGCAGCTATAACCAGCTACAGCCAGGAGTGGGGTGGGTTAGAGGAGCCGGGTGTTTTCCCTAGTGCCAGGAGGAGAGCAGGGGGTCTGCAAGGAGATCTGCCCTCCCCAGTGCCCCTTCACCCCCTCGTACGCAGGTACGAGCGCCTGGAGGAGCAGCTGAATGACCTCACTGAGCTACACCAGAACGAAATGACCAACCTGAAGCAGGAGCTGGCCAGCATGGAGGAGAAGGTGGCCTACCAGTCCTACGAGAGAGCGCGGGACATCCAGGTAGGGGAGCATGAGGGCTCAGCTGCACCCTCCATCTGTGGGGCAAAGGAGGGACCGTGGGATGGGAGAGGGAGTAGGCAAGGAGGATCCCTTTCTCTAGCACCCTCCAGATGGGGTCCTCGCTGCAATGCTGTCACAGCAAGAAGCAGGTACCTCAGCCAACTGTCCCCAAAATCCCTGACTGTGACCCAGTGAGTCCCTGCTGTGCTAAAAGCTCTGGGTGCTGAAAGCAGGGCAAGGCTCTGGGTGGATGGCTGCAGTGCTGGCTGTTAGGAGCCACGTGTGGGCCAACACACAGTCCCCTCTGTCCCAGTTTGTCCCCCCTGCTGCAGTAGATACTCCTGACACCGAGACCTTCCCTGGTACAGGCAGAGCAGGATGGGCATGGCTTGTACATGGTGTGGGACAAGGGTTTGTAGAGGGAAACCCCTTTCCAGCCGAGCTGGTCACCCAGCAGAGCTGTGCAAGGAAAATCTTGCAGCAGCAAGGTCTCAGAGCACGGGGCAGGTGCTGAAAGTCCCTGTAGGGCACCCTTTGACACCACTGGCCTGCCGTGACGAGCTGTCCCTTGCAGGAGGCGGTGGAGTCCTGCCTGACACGGGTCACCAAGCTGGAGCTGCAGCAGCAGCAGCAGCAAGTGGTGCAGCTGGAAGGGGTGGAGAACGCCAATGCCCGGGCGCTGCTGGGCAAGTTCATCAACGTCATACTGGCCCTGATGGCCGTGCTGCTCGTCTTCGTCTCCACCATCGCCAACTTCATCACCCCGCTCATGAAGACCCGCATGCGCATCCTCAGCACCGCCCTGCTCGTTCTCTTTCTCTTCTTCCTCTGGAAGCACTGGGACTCCATCAGCTACTTTCTGGAGCACGTCCTGCTGCCCAGCTGATCCGCAGCCCAGCTGCTGCGGACCTGGGGGCTTTCCATTTCCCGCAGAGGAGAGGGCCAGGGGAAGAGTGTCCAGGGCCTTTGGGTTGTTTCTTCACATGCTCGGTTTGGTTTCTTTCCCAGCCCTCCATCCTCGCTGCAGCCGGCAGCGATCGCTCGGAGCATGGCGGAGCTGGGATCTGTCGGTCCTCTGGGATCTTTGTGGAGGGCGAGATGGGGAATGAGGAGTTTTGGAAGAAACTGGTAATTTACATGGTGCCGGGTTTTTCTAGGGTTTGAGGGTTGGTTTTTAAATGTCGTTTGTTCTGAAAGTCCATGGGAAGGAGGTCTTCTGCTGGTGGGCAGGATTGAGCTGGACCGGACCCAGCTCCAGGAGAACTTTCTGCAGAGAGAGGAGAGGGGTTAGTTGGGGCTGGGTTTGCCCTTTCATCCTTGAAGACCAAGATGGTAAAAAGCTCAGCCCCAGGATGGAGTGAAAGCAAAGCGTGTTGTGGAGGAGAAAGCAGGTCCAAGGCAAATGCAGCAGGAAGTGCACATCCCACCAGCCTCTCCCAACCTCCCCACAGCCCAACTAGGACAGAGCAGGGCTGTGACATTGTCTCTGTGTCCCCACAGGGGCCTGGGCAGACACAGGGGACCCAGTGCTGGAGACAGCACCAGCACAAGTGAGATCCCCTCCGGTGGTTTCCCTTCAGTTATTTATTTCCCCTCCTTCGGCTTCAGTTGATCTGATCTCTTCAGGGACACGCGGACTTTCCAGCATCACACCTCTGAGTTTTCCAGCCTCTGCACCGTGTCGTGTGTGTGCGTGTGTGTGCGCGGTTTTTAATTTAATCCAAGACTGTTCCCATTTGTGAATCAAAGCTGGTGGAGCAGGGTGGGGTGGAGGCAAGCAGCTGCCGCCTCCTCCTCCCCAGCCCTACACAAGAGCACAGCATGCTGTCTCGGATGTTTCTTAAATTATTTCATACATATATATTTATGTAATATATCTATACACACACACATATATATAAATATATATATAAGTATATGCACAGTCAGACGCTCCTCTGGTGCAGATGGGTGCCACTCCACCAACTTTGGAGGCCGGAACCTGTTCACCTCAGCTGAGACCTTGGCCCTTAACATTTTCCGTGGCACTTCCAGCCCAATGCACGGGGCTGGTGCAGGGCATGGGGTGCTCAGGAGGGTCAAGGGGTCCCACAGAAGGGGTAGAGGCAGTTCCAGTGTGTGGGGAGGAAGGTGCGTGTCTTCTCCCACCTCCTGCACCCTCCCCAGGGCCCCACATTGGGCTACCTGCATCCCCTTACCACTTGAGCATCACCTCTCATGCTGGCACAACTCCCGGTGCATCCCAGCAGCTGGCGCTCAGTGCAGGAGCTCCGCACAGGGCAATGGGTGCCTGCAGGAGCTGCCAAAAGAACTGGCAACACAGGGGTGGGAGACTGCAAGGAAGGCGGGAGGACACTGGATTGGAGACCCCAACTTGTACCCTGGGGCTGCAGTGGAGAGCTCTGGGCTGGAGCCCTGACCCCAGGGCACTGAGACTGATGCATCAGCAAGAAGAAAAGTGGTAGGAGGACACCAAGGACTGTGGAAGGTGACCACAGCAAGAGGTGGCTCCACTGTCCTCGCAGAGATGTGGCAGCAGGGCCAGCAGGTACCAATTACATCCCAGGCTGTCAGTTTGCACTGAAGTTTAACCCATGCATGAGCTCAGCGTGGTGTGTGGGGGCAGCGGGAGATCAGCCTGCACTGATGCTGAAGCGCAGCAGCAGGCCAGGTTTCAGCTGCTGTGGCCTGGCAACATGGCAAATGGACCTGAACGGGCTGCTTAGCAGACACGTGTGGGGAGAAGCAAGACAGCAGGACATTGAGGGGGCCTGGCAGTACCTCTGGTTGGTGATGGACTGGGGCTTGGGCATGGACCCCACTCCCAGGCATCCCCTGTGCTTAATGGAAAGGACATCTGGGAGGTGACATGGGTTTAATGTCAGGTAGGGACAGTACAGACCTTTGTGGAGGCTCCCTGAAGCCTGGCCTGTTGCTGCATGTGACACCCAGGGCACATCCTCCCAGGAGTGAACAGTCACATCTCCGTGAACTTCATCTGAGCAACGAGGGCTTGCTCAGAGCCGGGCTGGTGTTTGGCCCCGGGGCTGGGGACCCTGCCCCATC
>NW_010392025.1:0-205 GCF_000710305.1 Buceros rhinoceros silvestris | reverse complement strand
CTCCCTACGCTGCCGCCCCCCGGCAAGGCATCAGCTCCAGCTCGGCTGGAGAAGAACCAAACCGTAAGAACCAAAGAGCGAGTCATGAAATTCCAGCGCCTGAGCGCTCCAAACCCAACCCCGTCCCCGGGGGCAGGAGCGGGGAAAAGTCTCTTTTCCACCGGTCTCGGCGTTCCCTGCGGACAGGAGACGGGGGTGGGGACCG
>NW_010392024.1:0-7908 GCF_000710305.1 Buceros rhinoceros silvestris | reverse complement strand
AATATTATATATACTTAAGATTATACCTGTCATTCTTATTACTATACTTAATATTCTTTCAGTTGATGTCGTGATTGCTAATGCTTAAGAGACATGCTACCGCATTTTATTCAAGAATCAGTATATGGTTATCTTCCTAAATATTTACATACTGTATATTTAACATCTTCCTCACGATCTTGACTAGAGAATACTTCCTTCAATTAATACAGATTTTTGTCTATATTTATATAGTTGTTCTGCTTTGCCTTGGGCTGTACTTGTGTTTCTTTGATGGATGAATAGCTTTCTGCATGGATAATTTGTATATCAGTTTGTAAAACATTTTCAGATCCTTTGGGAAAGAAGTAGTATTATACAAATCTTGGATAATATATGTGTGAATTTTTGTACGAGTGTTTGATACCTTTCATTATATAACATCTGCTATGGATAGATAGGCTCTTATCATATAGTTCTGTGACAGCTCCATTACATATTGAAATAACATCATGGAGAAAAGCTCAGTGGTATAATTTTACACACAATCTTTGCTCCTTCTCTTTGATGTAGGAATAAGTAAGTCTTTCAGGATGCTAAGATCCACTCTGTCCAGCGACTACTAATCAGAATTAAGGGTATTGAATAGGCACTGCTGTTCTCCACTTTTCCCTGCAATGTTTTAAGGCATCCTAGAACCATGGTGGCCAATAGAATTACTATTTTAAAAATGAAACTGTGCAGTATTAGATTATTTTAATCATTTTTAGCAAAAAGTAAGTGTACATAGTCGTATCTCTGTTTCAAAGAGAATATTATGATTTAAATACTGTTAATTACTAGCATCATAAGGCTTGTTGATTTAGTTGTAGAGTTGAATTGGAGCTGGATGGGAAATATTTCTCAGGATAATCCTCCTGCAAGAATGAACTCTGATCAAAAGGATCTGGGGGATTATACAGAATTTTACAGGGTTTCAGAAAAAAGACTTTAACTTTCTTTAACTTTCTGTCTTAAATTTGCCTTTCACGATGTAGTGAAATTAACAGAAATTACTTCTATGTGATATAAATAATGAACCTAAATTAAATAACAGAATAGTGAAATATAAATAATGAACCTAAATTAAATAACAGAATAGTGAAAATGTATCATTTTGCTTCAGTAATAATAAAATATTTCAGTGATATTAAAACATTTCACTTAGTTTTTTTCCCAAATTTAATTTTATTGTAGATTACGGCGTTTTATTACGATTCTATTCTGTTTTTAATTTCTCTCACTCTCTTTTTTTCTTTATCATCCCACTCTTCCTCCTTCCCGCCCCCCAGATTAGCAAATGAAATTTGGGCTTTCTAATCCCTCCCTGTTGATTTATGTAACGTATCAGGGCAACATTTTCAAAATTGCTCAATCTGAGTAATTTTTAGTAATAAATAAGTGCCTAATCTATTTAATATCCCAATTACTTCCTAGTTGCATCCCTCATGGCTAAATATCCGTGAATTTGACAACTCTTCCAACTGTAGCAAGTAGATCTTAAATTCCTGAATATGCCAAGTTCATTTTTGTAAACAGTGGTCTAGGTCATAAAATTAGTTTGACTATTAGGCTGAATTCTTTATCAATTATTTACCATTGATAGAAGACCCTCAGTGAACCACTGATGTTACTGTAGATGCATGGCCTATGAAGTTCTTCGAAAAATAGCTATATGGCAACCACCAAGGAGAAAAAAATATCTTTCCACTTGTGGTTTTAACCAGGAGATTACACTAGTAATCTTTCTGCTTTTTCTAGACATTCTTCTGAGTTCCTGGGCCAGTCTTCTGTTGACCAAATTTAAGCTAATTTAATCTGTAAAAATGGACAGATTTGTCAACATGTGGTTACAATGTATTTATATTTCTGCATTCATATATTTTTCTACAAATACCCATAAAGAGGATTTTAAAGATCTGAACCTTAAAATTTTTCCTCTGCAGGTCAATCCACAATATGAATTGTATTTTCCTCCTCAATTTCAGGTGTGTCTTCCTAAGAATTAAAAAATAAGCCACAAGTTATTATATGCAAACTCTGCTATAATAGATCTTCACGGGTGAGGCGTTTCTCGAGTAAGTTTTACCAGATTAAAGATACGATGCAATCACTAGGGAAAGGGAAATACATATTTCCAAATCTAAGAACTGGTTTAGCTTCTTCCCTGTCTAATTCATAACTTTTATAATTGGTGTCTTGAGTGAAAATAGCTTTAGTGATGAGCACCAGTAGTGCTCGTTTACATTAGTGAACTGCTTGTGAAATAAAAACCGGGATCCCTTGCCGTGAGCTACCATTAGGGTTTAAAATACACTGATGGATTTGTATAGAGTTACTTCATAAAGACTTCTGGAACTTTGAACAAATACTATTGTCAGAATATACTTAGTACTTTGTTTTTCACTTCATAGTTATGTTTTGCAAATTTGCTCCTTGCAACATTGGTAAGGAGGAATATTTTATAAATATAATCAAGCTGGTTGGAATTGCAGCAACTGAAAAGCTTTCCACTCAATGTGTGAAATGCCTCCCCGTAGCCATAAAGATACTGTATAAAACCAAGCCTGGCTTCTGACTACTGCTCACAAAGAGGTGGGGGAGGAAGGTCCTTCCAGGTCAGTGAAGGTGGTTTGGATACCTCAGGACATCTACAGTGGCACCTGGTGACTGTAAAAGCCATCTGGTGACTGTTGTAGCCATCTGAGACCCCGTTCGGGCTGCAGCATCGCACACACATGTTTGTATATATCTGTTTCTCCTGGAAACTGTTGTGATTTATGACTCTGTACATTGTTAGGTAATCAGAAGGGGATGCCGTAGATCTACAGTCGCAGCTCCTGTGTTTGTCTGTGATGAACTGTTCCTTCAAACACTCTTGAATATTGTCTGTGCATTTTATTGGTTAATGGGAGGTATTTTTGGAAATGCAGTAGTGTTCTGTATACTTATGCTGACATATTTGCACGTGTATTTTAATAAGTCCTGCAACTTCCCTGCTGGAATATATTTACATTTATTTGTATTAACTCAGTGTTTGCATTGATTGTTTTTCTAAAACAAGGAGAGGAAAGTATGAGTACAATTTATTAACAAAGAAAATAGCCCTTCAGTGAAGCACTATTAGAATATAACATGTTTCTGAACGCAGAGGGTGCCTGGAGTTGAAGAATTTCTGAACAAGCAAAGTTCAAATATTCTGCCATTTAAAACCTGAATTTAAAAAGCACTCTGTACCAAAACACATTCTGCCTGTTTTTCAGGTTTATGTGACTCAGAGTGCTTCTCTTCTGGAGAAGTATTTTTGGTTTTTGCAAGCCCACAGATCCACTTTAAACACCAGTGAAGAACAATCACCTCAACTTTTCTTGGGTTTTGGTGACATTAGTTTGATTTTTAAATTCACCTTTATAGGGGTTTTGTTTTGTTTTGTTTTTTTTAGCCCACTTGCTAGTGCTTTAAAAGGGTTCAGAAATCCATGACAAATTATAAGTTCTGATTTTAAAAAGCCACAGACAAGCTCTCAAGCCATGACCTTTCAGCTTTCATAAATGCATGATCACTGGGCTGCACTAAGCCTGTGGGTAATACAACAGGAGTCTTTCCTCTCTGGGTTAGAGGAGCAGTGAGGTTGCTGGCAAGAGAGATGAGGACCTGAAGTTGTAGGCTAGAGCTGACTGAGAATCTTTCGATCTCAATCAATTGACTTCATAGCAAAAAACCAGACACTGTTTGTAGGAATGGGTCAACTGAACATAAAAGATGTAATGGACTTATTTTTATAGGAATGCTTATAATTAGCAAACAAGTGGTATTTACATCTTCACTGGGCTGTACAGTTATAAATTACACAGTGATGAGCGGCATATAAAATATGCAGAAAACAAATCTACCCATTCCACCTGTTCCAGTTTTGTTCTTTGAAACTCTGCCACTGAAGCAGCAGCAAACTCACCAAACATAAAACTCACTCCCAAAGGAAGAGTCATGGTCTCTGCTGCGCTCGTAATGACTGTGCCTCTTCATGGTGACCTGTACAGCGGCAGTGTCTGCATGGCACAAAGCAGTTAGATCACTCAATAACCAGGACTTTATTTAAAACCAGGTGTTATATCTTGACATCAGCTCAGACACTGCACCTCCCAGACCCCCTCCCAAGGGCACTGGAGTGATGAACGCCTGGCGCACATGCAGCGTTTGGCACCCAGGGGTGCCCTCAATAACTGCTCTAGCCTGAAGTTGTAGCTCATCAGAAAAGTGATAAACCACCAGGCTTTCTGCAGAGGCGAAAGGGAGAATTACCCTCACTTGCGACCTCCTCCACAATCAAGAGCGTAATTCCATTTCTTTCTGCAGCTATCTCACCCAAGCCTTAAGTGCTTTCCCCTCTGATATTATGAAGCGTTTTGGTGAAAATCACACAAGAAACTACCATGAATACTGTGCATCTTAATTGCTTTTACCCATATGGCATCAGTTTTAGTACCAGCCTCCAGTTCCAGTGATGTGTCCTATTAATGGCTGTAAAACAACTGTTCTTTTAACCAAACCAGTCAAATGAGTTTTAAACAGTAATTTACTAAAAAAAAGACCCAAATAAAAGTTAGCGTGGGAAGTAGTGAAAACTGGTGAATTAATTTAGTATCCCCAAAGCATCAATACTATGAAGCAATGAATGAGCATTCAAAAATAATGATAAAAGGGATGACTGAGTGCTGTTAATAAGAGTTTGGGGATTGATTTTAAGAAGCTTTAAATAAGATTCAGCATACGTAGAGCCATCCCCCGAACTCCTACCAACAAAATTCTCACATTTCCAATAATTCTAACTGATTTATGAATACCCAACAAATAGCATGCATGACCTTTATGAAACTTATGCTCCATATCTCAGTCCATTACAGTGATAAAACCTCACAGTGAATATATTGTGAATGAATAACCAAGCTTCGGCTAAACTGACTGCTAATGTCTTTTTCCTTCTTGATTAATAGTGGAACTCAATCACAATGGATCTCATCAAAAACAAGCTGAAAGTAATCTCTGTTGAAACTTGCCCATTTAAATCCTAAATCATTAGAATTCTTCAGCTCTGATGGGGGCTCAGTAATTACTTGAATCACACTAGACCTGTGCCATAAACAGCATGAATCGGAACACATCTGTTTCCAAGACTTATTATTTCTATTACTGCAGCACTGAGAGGCCATAGGCAAAATCTAAGTCTCCCCATGTTATGCATTTCTCAGAAAAAATAAGACCCTTAGTCCTACAGAATGCAGCCAACACAGAGGAAGGATTGGTATTAAAGGTTGTGCTGCTGAAGTAAAGCAAAGCAGTAGGATTGTCGTACAGAAGATGCCATCTTGGTTGCCCTTCTTGCTTTTTCTTCATATAGTGCCATTATTATTAAAAAAGAAAGAGCAGCAGAGGGCAAGAAGGTGGAGGGACAGGGCTGACAGCAATGAGGGTACAGTGGTTAGGGGAATAATAAGATAGAAAATAGAAATATGAAATGGAGAGGTAAGGGCAGAGGTGGTGTGAGGAGAAGGGCAGCGATGGCTGATGCTTGAGCTGAGGGAAAGCAACAGTGCAGACTGACACGTGGGGGAAGTAATAATGCTGGTCCTCACCACAGGCTCCTGCAGCTGGGTTTCATGCAGGGTGATCCTTGGTATCATGCTGGAAAGCAATCATAGAGTCAACAACAAAAAGAGATTGACTCAATTATTTTAGACAAGTCTTCTACTCTAGGCAGCATGAGCTATCACTCATCTCACTCCAGACAGACATTTATCTGGCTTCCAGTGCTGGAGACCTCCAAACCTCCTAAGGCGACCCATGGCTTTGCCCTCCTGCCACCTTTGGAAATAATTTTTTTTCCCGCTAATGTTTAACTTGAATCTTTCTTCATGCTTTTTTAAAACCTATTTCTGTTTATTCAATCCACCATATACACAAGAGATTATTTTCATTCTTTTGTAGCATCTTTTAAATATGTGAGCATTGTTTCCATACCTGCCTCCCAAAGTAACCGATCCCAATTATTTTCAGTTTTTCTTCAGAGCACATGCTTGCCAGAACTCTGATTCTCCGTGTTGCATGCCTGTGTTGCTTTGCATTCCCTGGCCTTGACCCTTGTATTCAACAGATGCCCAGCCAGTACTGACAAGGGCAGGATTTCTCCATGTGTCGTGCCAGATGCAGTCCTGCTTGTCCATCACAGCGCATTGTTTGACCAGTTCACCATAGCAGGACACTGCCTTAGGTGCAGTTTTGAGATCCTCTGTAATGTCCCATTCCTCAGCTGAAAATGTGACCTCACCTGCTGTTCTCCATCTTTCATGCAGTCCATCACACATGCCCTTACTGAACTGCAGAAGTCTTTAAGTCTGTCAAGATCACAGTTAACTCTGATGATGTCCTCCAACATTCTTAGCATCCTCCCCAGCTTCACACATTTTGTGAATCTGATGAGTGTAACCCTGGTGCTGATGGAAATATGGTCAAACCCCATCAGGATGGACCATTGGGAGCCACCTGTGCTGCAGCCTTGCACTGTGGCTGGGAGCTCCCAGAAGTAACAGAGCGGAGACAGTTTGGTAGATAATTGGTTTAGTTTTATTCAGACTATGATTCTCTCTACTTCATATAGCTGCCCTAGAAGGCAGGGCTGGAAGCTGTTCTGAGTCAAGACAGATCACATGTGTTGCTCTCCCATCCACTGGCTTGTTACCTTGTTAAAGAAAGAAATCAGATTTGTTTGACATGATCTGTTCTTGACAAGTTGATCATAGCTGGTGGTGGTTATCTAGTTTTTGTCTAGGTGCTTGTAAAGTAATTTGATTATTTTTTCTAGAACTTCTACTGGGACTCCAAAAGAAATTGTGTCTGTTGATTGGTGGAGTCAACACACTGATGGGTGATACAGGAAGATGGAATACTCTGTATACTGTGGCTGGCTGGTCTGTAATTCCTCAGTCCCTTGTCATCTTCCTTCTAACCTGTTGCCACCATAGGCTGAAATGTTAGATCTTTGTCACTGCTGTTAATTACACTCACTGTCCGGTCAGAACTGACCCTTCTTGTGAGGTTTGATGCAACAAATATTGAAAAAAGACCAAACATTTCTCTCAGTCCATGCTGGCACTTTTCCTTCTACTTTGCAGCCTCTTGACACCCAGGCTGGCTAAGAGAGTGCTGACACTGCTCCCATCATCCATGTTTCCCTGTCCCAGCACATAGCTTCCCCCACAGTGACAATCCTGCATTCTGTGATCTTACTGCGAGCTGGATCATGAAACATGCAAATTAACAAACAGCCCACCACCTGCCTAAGCCATGCAAGTGTTTCACTTGTGTTTGAGATTCCTCCTTACAACGGCTCATGTTCACTGTTCCTCGAGTTAGCGTCTACCTTTGCATTTTCAACTGTTTCTTCTTACTGGTTAGAAACGAATCTAGATGCTCTCCTTTATCGGTGCTTATAAAACTAACCTTGAAACTAACTTTGATATGGCTTTAAGACACATGGCAAAGTGTGTCAGCAAAAATGGGTACTTGAGACCCCTTTTACACACATGGGCTTCTTAGGATGAAGAGCTTCATGAAAATAAGAGTTGTGAAACCCTGCTGGGCTCCTCAGGCTTAGGAGACATTCCGTGCCACTCGGGAGACCCACGTGTGACCTGTGGTCACCTGCTGCTGAAACGCCGCGGCGGGGTTGGGAATCGACAGAGCAGCCCCTGCCCCTGGGGGTGTCTGATGCTGTGGGGCACCAGAAGCACTATACAAAGGCAAACGGCACTACTATGCTTCCTTACCTACCCCCACTCCCCCCTTTTCTTCTTTCCCCCTTTATGCCCCTCATGGTTTCTTCCTGCCGGCAGC
>NW_010392023.1:0-7259 GCF_000710305.1 Buceros rhinoceros silvestris | reverse complement strand
TGCCGGCGCAAACGCCCCCGATGTGCGGGGGGAAAGTGCTGGAGCCCCCCGCAGCCCGCACCGTGCAGGACTCGCTGCTGCAAGAAGGAGATCTCAGCAACGACATCGATGCGCTCAACCCCTCCCTGACCGACTTCGACCTCCAAGGTACGTGTCGGGGGCAGTTCTGGGTTATTCTCAGGGTTATGACGGCACGTCCCAACCTACAGCCGATGCATTTATGTCCCTTTTTCACCAGTCGTCCTGGCCACTGCTACACAGAAACGCTCTGGGGTTTTGTCAGTGTAAAATTGAACAAAAACCCAAACTCCACTCCTGATATAACCGTAGATTCCTGATCCTAACTACGATCAGGGTTTTGTTTGTTTGCCCCATAAAGGCTTGTCCCTTCTTACCTGCGGATTATGCTCTGTCAGGGGAGAAGCTGCTTTTAACAGTTGTTCAACTGAAGAAAGCTTCTCAGGCAAGTATCCTGAGTCTGAGAAAACCTGGACCCCACTAAACCCTGGAGATGGGATGGGATGTGTTTTGGTGCAAGAGGCAATGGAGACCTCATCAAAGGCTCTGGGAGACACAGACTGCCAGGGCTCACGCATCCTGGAAGCTCACCAGATTTTGCGCAACATCGAGTTTTGCTTTGTGTCTTTACAAATTTTCCCGAGAAAACTACAGCTTTACACCCAGAGTTTAAAAAGAACCCAAAACCTGGACTGCCGACACGACACATCGCAAGGCATTACTGACAATCTATCCTTAAATTCAAACCCGTTTTCGGTGAAAACCAAGCGAGCACAAGCATTTGGTGCATATCAAGAGGGTTGGCACGTCCAGAGCACAAACAGAAATTATTCTGATTGCATTAACACGTTAACATTTTTAAATCAATAGTTATTCGAACACTTACTCAAACCTTCCCCGCCTTTGCTCAGAAGAACGCTATTTACTCCTTCACAAGGCGTTCTGGTGCCCTGAACGATGGTCTGTTCTGAGCTGTGTTCCCACATCCTGAGTCACGGAACGCAGACAGTAAAGCTCTGGAGGTTGAAGAATCCAAGTGTCTTGAGTGGGCAGGGCTGTGAACACAGAGCATGGCGTTACCTGCAAAAATAAGGAAACCCCACCAAGTTTCTGTGTGTGTTTATATATAAATATCCCGTTGTGTACATATAAAATATCCCGTGGGTTCCAAATGATAACGCTCTTCCCGTTTACTCATTTACTCCACTGTACTGTCAATATTCTGTACGCTTCCCAACACGATACGATTCCAACTTCCCTCTGTCCTCACCCCTTACCTGCAATTATTAAACCTTCAGCTTTTTCCTTTCTTCCTCTCTAAAATCCCCAAATTTCAAATATAGAGGTCCGAGAACTTAAGGTTTGCAAAATCACTCCACAGACAGACCGTCATCAAAAAACCCACATCCCTGATTTAACGCTCTCGCTGTGCTACGTGGTGTCAACACAAAAAATTACATTTCAGGTCAATGACGTAACCTGTAATTCAGTAATTCTGAGGATGCTGCACCATGAGAACAGGAGAAGTGCAGTGGAGCAGTCACATCAATAGCTGCGGAGCTGGCCCATCACGTGCCGTTAGCGCTTGGCTATCTTAGAAAGACAACAGCGGCGGTTTCCCCTTTCAAAATTAGTGGGTTTTTTTCCAAACAGAGGTTACGCTTCGTAAGGACACATTTGCAAGAGGATCTTGGCAATTACAGAGTGAAATAACTTACTTAAATTAATGCTGCCTTCTCCCAGATTTAAATTGGAGACAGACAAATAATTATGGAGACTGACAAATAATAATCATCTAAAAATCTCTTTCCCCAGTCACAAGTTAGAGTAGCTCCACGTAGAGCAAACAACTGCCTAACTGCGACTGCTCCCATGAACACGAGCGCCTCTAAAGCTAAATCGATGGGTTTGGTTTGTTACAGGCAATCTCTGGGAAGAGCTGAAAGACGACAGCCTGGCCGTGGACCCCCTGGTTCTCATTTCCTCATCCCCAACCGCCTCCCAGAGCTTCCCTTCCCACTGCCAGCTGGAGAACAGCGGCGTCAGCCTCCAGAGCGGGGCTCCCCACGGCAGCCTGCCCGACCTGCAGCTCACCACCCTCTACTCTGCCTTCATGGAGGTGGACACGGTCTCCCCTGCCTACCTGAGCAGCTCTGGATCCAAACCGATCGCGCTAATGTGATCGACCCCCGCCGCAGCCTCGTGCCTGCCACTGCCTAGAGACAGTCCTCACCATCGCACGCGCTTCCTGGCAGCTGGAACCGTCCGTCGGACGAAGAACAGCCTCGTGCCAGAGCTCACCCGCAGGATATGTAGCTTTACTATGATAATTTTCTACAGACAGACGCTGAAAAAAAATTATTAAAACTATTTAAAAGATAATATTGTTAATGGCTGAACTGGTCAACACCGTTTTATCGAGCCAATCATCTTCTGTATCTTCCAGAGACAAATGACTGTAACAGGAAAACACATTATTGACTTCTTTTCTCTCTATCTTTTTTTTTTTTAAATGAAAGCTGCTTGCACAGGAACTGAGAAGTCAAAGCACACAATAATTTAACTTATTTCTTGGAGCCAATGACAACACCATCTGCCACGGACCACTCCAATAAAAAATACCTGCGAATTAAAACATTTACAGTCCCCCTGAAAGAAGTGCTGTGTCTTGGTACAACAACATGAACTGAAAGTTCTGCAAGTATTAGAAGATGGAGGACTAGCTGCTGACAGACTCAACCAACGCAACAAACATACTTTAGTGACAAATCTTCAGTTTTACTGTGTTTAAAAAGAAATTTAAAACTCTGCTTTTTTAATAAAAAGGAACAAAACCATTTAGTAGAATTTTTACTTGGCTGGAAATTATTGACATTCATTCCTCTGTTTTCCTCCACATAAGCTGAGCAGTAAGATGAATCATCCAACTGCTAAACTGAGATTTTGAAAAATGCTAATAAAAAGAGAACAACGATTGGTGCGGTTAGCCCAACACAGAGAGCATCTGCTTGACCCTCCAACTCCCACCCCGCTGTGTCCCTCACGATGCTGAACTACCTTTAATGACACCGCGGCAAGTAGGCTAAGAACCAAAAAACCTCAGCGTGTCTTGGTGACATCTCTATTCCCACATTACGGAAACTCAGAAAAAAATAGAGGTTAAACCGGAGTCCGCTGGGGTCACTTACACTGTGAAAACGCGGGAATTACAAAGAAAAGGGCAGCCCGGGAGAAGAGCGAGAGGATGGTATTAAAATAATGCAGGTGGGCCCCATCAGCCACTCCCTCCCGGGCAGCGGGAGCGCTCAGGCTGAGTGGAGCCCAGGCAGGTCCCCCCTTGCCCCCAGCCGTGCCCACCAGCCCAGGCTTCAGGGCAGATATGGGGCAGGCGGGCAGAGAAGACTTAGGAAGAACACGCATGATCCAACTTGGCAATCCCTTACGCAGCTCCCGATGAATCCTCATGTGGCTCCAGCCCTCTTCCTCTGCGTTCTTGTAAACGCTCCAGAGCCAGGTGGATCGGTTCCTGCCCATCCTAGCGTTCCGATAAAGAAATAAGTAGAAAATGAGGTGGGTCACATCACTAGAAATGGATTAAATAAGCCTAAAGCAGGTAGTATAGAGGTGCTAACCCTTAGCGTCAGTATAACATAAGAGTTACCAAGTTACAAAGCAACACCCACCAAGTGCAAACGTTGAGAGCAGTAACATTATCCTAGGTATCTTCTTGAAAAAAATATATATCCTCTGATAACCACGCGCTGAGGGAATGCAAAGCCAAGCTGGCCCCTGCTCCGTGCTACTGTTCCTCAGTGCGCGCCAGCTCCGCTCTTCAACTGAGGCCAAAGCCCCAGCAGTATTTGGTAAATGATGTGATTGGCCAATTTGCAGCAGATATTAGACTGTTTCAGCAGATCGGGCTCGTGCTGGGCTTGGTTTCCACAGCTCGGTGTGTCTGTCTGCCCTCTGCGGACACCAGTGCTGAGCCAGCCCCCTCCACCGCCGGGGCAGGAGCATCTGTCCAGCCCCTCTCAGACCCCCCCAAGACATCCCCCTCACTCAGAGGGCAGCCACGCCGGCGTCGGCAGCTGCCTGCATCCTCAAGACTGCTCAGGGTGAGGCTCTCTCCATCTTGGTGTCCTTTGCTGCCAGCCCCCCAGAGTTCTCCATCACTTTCAATCCCTGTTCGCACCAATTCTTGTCAGCCCTTTTCCAAACACCCTCTGAGCAGCTCACAGTGCCCATGTCACGGCCAGCGCAGAGCGATGCAGACCTTCACCCCACAGCATTAACAACCTCCCAATAGCTTGTGCGTGGCAGAGGGAGACGGTGACAAGGAAACGGGTGAGAACATACCAGGTGAAAGGCATCAGGGGGGTCCGTCGCTCTAAAAACACAGCCCTTTCTTCACGAGTCCCAAATCCTGGTGTCGTTCTTCCACTCTGAGCCGCGCTTTTCAGGCCAGGCTGTTCTCCCAGACCCACGCTGGAGACCCCCGCGTCATCGCAAGGGGAGGAGGAAGCGCAGAATCCACATGTCACGCTGCGCTCTGTACTGGTCTTGGGAACAAGGCTTTGAAAAACAATCAGACATTGCAAACAGGAGGGAAAAGAATGTTCTAATGTGTTTTTTCTTGACAAACTGTATCTACACGAGAGAGGTTTGGCCTCCCTGGGTAAAGTCCTTTATTCTGAGCACCTTAAAGAGTTTTCTGCTGTGAACATGGTTGGACATTTCACAGAATTTAAAAGTCATGACATGGATATTCTTACATTAAAAAAGAGTCATGTTAAAAAAAAAGACTGTAAGTTATTAACTAATATAAATTGCCTGGGTTTTCTTCCCCCCACACCCCCCTTCAGGCTCTTACATCCAGAATTTTATTGTCTTGCTTCGCTTTGGGGCGAGTGATTCCAGCACACGTGAAAAAATCCCGTTGAAGTACAGGTGCACGCGGAAAGAGCCATCCTCTAAACCACAATTCTGCAACTTTTTTATTAAAAATAAAAAATATAGTTACATTTATGTTTATCTAGAAGAATAATCCTTGTGTAACCTTTATCTTGTACTTTTAAAATACTTTTTGACACAGTCACTGACAACACAGCACATTTTCTCAGACCTTGCGGAGCGGTGACACCTTACCCTGTTGCTAGCACAGAAGAAGTCTCTCGCAGCCCCTGCAGCTCTATTTAACGCACGCTGCCATCAAAGACCACCTTAAGTAGTGGTCTGAAAGCAGGGAGGAAAGGAGCAATGTTTCCCCAGTCCAAGGCTGTTTGTTTTGTCGGACTAAACCAAACACGTTCTGCAAACAGCGACTTCTGTCTAGGAAAGAAACCACTGCAGTGTAATTACCATTAAAATACCTTATTACCGAGAAAGTGCTCACTGTTGCCCTCTCCAACATACCATTAGGGAACAACTGCATTCCAACGTTTAGGATATAGTAGTTTAAGCGCTTTTTTTTCTTTTCAAGCTCTTTTTTTATGAGGCTCATGGCCGAGGCAGGCTGCCTCCTGCACGCTTTCCTGTTCCTGGTACAAAACCCCTTGAGGATTCGTCCGCTGTTGCCGATGCGATTCTGTCCGGGTACGTCCCCATCTTGCCATGGTCCTGCCAAACCCTGGCACCGCACCAAGCTATTTAAAACCGACAGTGATTAATGGGGATTATGGAACAGGGAAGTACTTAACAGCACCTCCGTGGTCCTTTATGTTCCAACTTTGTACACAAAGCTTGAGAAGTGTAACCGACTCACTGGCACTTTCAAACGAGTTTAAACCAGGGTGGAAACAAATATTTGGATTCCAGAACTCGGTTCATCGGTGCTGATGCTCCATTTTTATCCTGCAGTCAGACTTCCTGAGTTGGTGATAGATGTTCGTGTTTAGAGCACTAAATGCCTAAATAATTTTAGAGCACAAACCCAGCAAACGCCTCCTCAGAAGCTTTTCCTGACCTCTGAATCCTTTTCTGGTTGAACACAAACCAAACCCAACCCTGCCCTGGGGTCACCGTGTGCCCCCTCACTGGAGCAACGTGGACAGAAGCTTTAAAGGAGTGTTTCCACGCATGGCCACAGCAAAAATTTCATTGAGAACTGGTTTGTTCTTCACCAAAATAACGAATGACGGAGTCGGTTCTCAAATTAACATTTCAATCCAGTCCTCTGGAGAAGCAGAGACTGGCAACAAACATCACCACAACGACTTGTTTACACCGGAAAAAAACAGCAGAGGAAACACCCTTCATGCACGCTGGATTTACCGCCCCGGGGGGTTCTCATTGATGAAAAACCTCACATCCTGGATATCAAACAAACGTTGAACAGACTATGAACTGCCAACCCCAGCAAAAAAAAAAAATCGATGCCAAACCATCACCAAGCCAGAGCCCTCCCCGGTGGGGGCTGGGGGGCAGAGCTAGTCTGTGCTTTGTCATGATTTAGTGTCTTTATCTCCACACCAAGCCCAGACACCTCCTCAGCACCCTTTGGTCCCGGATTTCCAAGCCGGGCTCTGGGTGGGACCGGGAGATAAGCAGGCAGGCAGACAGTCCAGTGGCCTCTTCTAGGATTAATCTCTCTGAATTGCGAAGGGCCACGAGATGCCAACAAGCGCTGGGATGAGCTTCCAAGAACTACCGAGTTCAGACCAACTTTGCCACAAATCCTTTTCACCCACGGGAATCGTGCTGCCTGCCCCCGGGCCAGACACACCAATGAGCACAGAGCCATAACTCAAGACAGGACAGTAACAAAGCGCTGGAACTTTTTGCTGCTTAGAGGGATTGAAGATTTCTTATTCTGATGGATGGATTTGTGACCTGGGCACAGAAGAGGCGAGAAAAACCTTTAAACATTTATTCCTGGCAAAACCAATCAGAATCACAGGATGCTGTGGGTTGGAAGGCACATTTCAAGGTCACCCAGTCCATCCCCCTATGGGAGCAGGGACATCTGCAACCAGAACAGGTCACTCAGAGCCCCAAGGTCCAACCAGGGCTGGGATGGTGCCAGGGATGGGGCTGGCACCCCCTCTCTGGGCCAGGCTCTCACCAGCCTCAGCAGAAACAATCTCTCCCTTCCCTCTGGTCTGAATCTCCTTCTTTCAGTTTAACCATCACCCCGGTCCTGTGCCAACAGCCCCTGCTGGAAACACCGTCCTCCTCTTCCTCGCCGCCCCCTTCCAGCTCTGGGAGGCTGCAATAACCCGCCGCGGCTGCACAACGCGGAGCCT
>NW_010392022.1:510-839 GCF_000710305.1 Buceros rhinoceros silvestris | reverse complement strand
AAGAGAAGGAAAATAGTATTCCCAGGGCACAACCTGCGCCGGGTGGTAAATCTCTGCACGGAGTTCGAGAGCAGGGAGAGTTTGAAACTCTTTGCCCAACTTGTTCGTGTCTCCTTGCACTGTGAGGGCGAGATCTCAAGAGCTGCTTCTCAACTCTCTTCCTTTTTTTTTCTTAACTTTTATTTTTTTAAACTTTCTATCCGACAACATTGAATGCTTCTCAGTGCGGCAGCTTGCCCAGCGGTTTCTAGGCCGTTGCGATGGGAGCTGATGTGTTACGTTGGGCGGCAGATGCTTTTAAAATGAGTCTGCCCGTCCTGAGTTTGGAG
>NW_010392022.1:0-295 GCF_000710305.1 Buceros rhinoceros silvestris | reverse complement strand
AAAAAAAAAAAAAACCAAAACCCCACTCATCGTTCGGTTTCTTGATCGGTTTATCAGAATTTTGTAGGCTCGATTTAAACTCAGTGGTGGTCGGTACCCACCCCCCACCCCCCCCAAGAAAAAAAAAAAAAGAAATTATGAAGCCCTGGGGAAAAAAAAAAATTAACTCCCTGTTATAAATATACATACATACGTGTGTGTGCCCACGCTTATTTATTTATTTAAATTATTAAACGGCCGGGGGAGCCAGATGCACACGCAGCCCTTCTCCCGGGGAGGCTTTTAGAGCTGGGAG
>NW_010392021.1:359-824 GCF_000710305.1 Buceros rhinoceros silvestris | reverse complement strand
TGACGAATGACCAGCTCGTTCTCATACCTGTACCACAGACAAGAGAGGCAGAGAAATGGGGCAATGAGACCATGACAGTCAATAGCGCACATCTTTCCGATGCAAAGAAAAAACGAAGGCTCAGTAACACCACTCGGGCAGGGGTGCCATGTCTGTTGAGATTTGAGCGGGCTTTGAAAGACCTGCAGTGTTCACAGCAAGGTACTCACTTCATTCGGAAGTCGTCAGCAGTCATCTTGCTGTTGTCGATGTCCAGAAGCAGTCTGTTGTTGTCCACAGTGGCAGCAATGATCTGCAAAAGGGGAAGTTGGAGAGGAGTCTTTCTGTGTGCAAGAACAAGACAGCACTAGAAGAAAGAAGACCCAAAGGTTTGGCAGGGTGATGTTGGGGGTCTTGGAACTGTGTCCGGCAGTAACGGAGGGACTGTACAAGAGGGTAACAGTCCAGAAATAGTATTCAACGAAA
>NW_010392021.1:0-279 GCF_000710305.1 Buceros rhinoceros silvestris | reverse complement strand
TGAAACTGGGTCCGGCAGTAAGGGAGGTCCTGGACAAGAGGGTAACAGTCCAGAAATAGTATTCAAGGAAACTTAGGCTATCGCAGCCTGTCCTCCCACATCCCTGCTCTTTGCTTCTCTTTCTCAAGTAGCTGAGGGTTCCCCATGGGTACCAAGGGATTTATTTAGGCCTTTTCCTCCAACATGTTTCTTTGTGGCCTGTTCATGCTATTTTTTCGGTACTAACGTCAGCTGGTGTTAGTACCAGTACATCCCTGGGAAGGCCTTGGTCCAGGTGCT
>NW_010392020.1:4204-6354 GCF_000710305.1 Buceros rhinoceros silvestris | reverse complement strand
AATGGGAAGTTTTGGCTAACCCAGGACATCATTAATCACAACATAACTGAATCTGAATGTGCTTCTGCCATCCACATAAAACACCCAACTATGCAACAGAGATTCATTCAGCTATAACGAATCTTATGCTGATCTATGGTGATCTATGGTTTTTACTAGACATATTTGTACTCATTAACCTTAGTAAAGATACGTTGATATACTTTATCCTAAATGACATTATCTTTTGTCGTTCTCTGCTAAGGTGGAAATTCAGACAGCACTTATCTTATGAAACATTGACATTCATACATTCATTGAGCTACTTTGAGATACTACTAAATTGTCAACTAATTCAGCTAATGGGGTCTCCAAGATCTACAAAGATAGGGTTTATGTCCTCAGTAATGTAATTTATATGAAAATTAAGAGTACTTCAAGGTAGATTATTTAACCTTTTGAGATCATATCAAAATATCTAAATTCTGAAATGCATTTAATCATGGCAAAGTTTACTGTGAATATGGTATTTTTATTCCTTTCAAGTAAAAGAGGCTGAAATCACATGGTTTTCTTCAATTACAGGAATTTCAGTGCTACTGTAGTGTGACACTACAGGGAAATGTAAATGTACAAAAGGTCTCATTTCAAAGAATTCGGTCTGATTAGTAAACATGCCATGTTTTATACAGTAGCATAATGTGTGTTTCTTTCTTTGAATAACTGATAGCTGGATTATGGAAATTGCTTCAAAGAAGAGGAAGTTATTAGAACAATTTCCAACTAGGCATGATGAGGCCAGATTGCTCTCCTTGGAGCAGAAACATTTATGCAGAGCTTCTGGAGCTACTCTGTTGGAGAGGGTGGGAGGAGATGGGGTGGATTTTTTCCCTCTCTTCCCTGCTCTGCAGAGGGTGGAAATGAACTTCCTGAAGCTCAGTGTGTCTGATATTTTTGCATATGTTCGTCTGAGAAGATGGCTAAAGATTTTGTTTTGGCAACAGGACTACATGGCTCAAAATTATAGTAAAACTTCTTCAGATTCGTCACAGGGTTGGTAAAAAGACCATCCTTGCTCCTCTGCATCTGCTTTGTCTTCTATTCAAGTTTCTATGTAAGAGAGTTTCTCAAAGGAATACTAGTATTAAATGAAATACGGATCTAATGCAGTCATTACCCATCTTTTTTCCCATAGTTTTGAATGGCTGCTTCTATGGCCAGGGCTCCTCTTAACATAAGATAAGAAGAGTCATACTACGGCATTTGTAAAAGACACAATCCATTATCAGAATATTGATATTTGTTATGATGTTTGTTAAATGCCACCTGGTGTTATGTTTTTACCATCAGAAAATCAAATATTTAAAATGAGGAAAATCAGCTCTTTTTGAAGCAAAGATATTTTTCTCAAAGTGTGTAGTACATTGTAGTAGATTAGAAAGCCCAGTACCGCCACATAAAATTACAATGCATATAAATGAATAATATCCACATTAAAAAAAAGGGGAGGAAAGAAAATTAATTCAGTATTTAAAGTGTTGAAAAACAGACTTACAGCAAGCAATGCTTTAAAACACATACTGCAGGCAGTCAGCACACAATTATTTTAAACTATTTACATAATTCAGATTTAATTATTACTAAACAAATGGCTTTCACACAAACTTCTCTGAAGATCTAAGAGTGCTAAAACTATGCAGTTTGTACCATATGTGGTGTGAAATTTCATTGTTTTTTAAACAAGTGATCAAAATTATAACCTGTACTGATACAGTTTGTTGATTTTTTTTTGTTGATTTTTTTTCCTTGCTTCAATGTCTCTTGTGAAAGAGAACTGAGCTGGTGAATCAAGGGAAGGACAGAGAAGGGAGTTAGAAAACTGTTAGTGAAAGTACCAACATCCTCTTTTTGGTTTTTTTTTCCCAAAACCAGTTTCTGCTCTTTGTTTCAGCAGCTGCAACCCAAAATTCAGCTTGCTTACAAAACAACTGTCTGTGAAAGTGAACAGACCACCCACCTATTGAACAATAAGGGGTAACGTTCTGCATTCTGTTATTGCTCATTATCCTCACTGGCTAATGCCTGAATTTGACATATTTAAACCACTGTAATTTTTTTTTAAATGGCTTATTGTATCTTTTCTCAGCTTTCTGTTTCTTGCTCAAGGCTTT
>NW_010392020.1:0-4095 GCF_000710305.1 Buceros rhinoceros silvestris | reverse complement strand
CTGCTGAAACGATCCTTTTCTGTGTGAATGGGTAAAGTTCTTTCAACAGAAGGAAGAGGATATGCTTTCAGCCTGCCTCAAACCACAGGCTGCTGGTACAACAGAAGGATTACCTGCTAACAGAGCAGAAATGGTAAGAAGGTCACATTTAATAATCACAGCAGTTCTGATCTTCAAAAAAATAAAGCAAAAAATCGCCCTCAATAAATCACTAGTAACTTGGAATCTGAAGATTTTGTCACATTGACTGTGAAAGTTAAGTAGGTTTTCAACTCTTGCTGCTGAGAATTTGTAGCCTAATGCTCTGTTCTATGTCCTTTGCTTTCTAGCCATTTTAGTAAGGGGGAGGGAAACACTGAGGTCAGGTATCTTTCTCTCATACATACTTTTCTTTGCAGAAAAGCATATGTAACACTAACTGCATTTTTGGTGACACCAAGAGAGAAAATACTTTGAAATGCTCTTACATTTTTACAGAAATCTTAAAAAATCAGAGAATGTAGAAATTGAAAAATATGTCCAAGTCACTGGACCTATGGGCCAAGGATTCTGAAGCTGTTTCTGTCAGTTATGTTCTATAGGACATGCCAGTGGTGCCAGCATTAAAACTGATAGGATTCAGTTTGATTTATTGTCCAGGGATATATAACCTCATATATCAGGCTGAACTGACCTGTGAGAAGTTCTGTACGTTGTTGCTATCCTTTTTTTTAACTGTTGATGCACACAATTCATATTGTTTGCAGTCTGCACACACAGATCAGCAGTAAAACAGTGTTTTCAGCAGTTTGTGCTCAATTTGGTTGCTTCAATTTCTTGGTGACTCAGTAGGGCCTTTGTTTACTTCAGAGCCATAGAAAATAATTGTAAGGGGATGGTACAATGCTTACAGACTGATCCAAATACTAAGGAAATTATCAGGAAATTTCCATTAACTTCTATAAACATTCAAGGCTCTCCATACAATTTTTTTCTCTGACTGCTGAAAATAAAATGATAGAAGTTATACATTTTTAGAATCAAAGTTCTAAAAGAGCATTAAGTGTTCTGATGAATAATGTACAACTACTTACTGAGCTACTGAGAAGCTTTCTGAGAATTATTTGTCTGTAAAATCTCTTGGGGTTTGAAAACCTGAACCCAGAATCTCATTATTTTTAGTATCAGCTTTGAACTTAGATACACAACATACGAAATTATTGAAAGGAATACTTAATGTACGTCAAAATAGAAACTGACTACTTCTTACTTCTTTCCTGATGGCTATTCCCAAATATTTGCAACCTGTGAGGAAAATCTGCCTATCCGTAACTCACAAAATTATTCATCACTTTGTTCGCTGTTTAGCTGTCAAGATAATTTTTAAAGGGTTGTCATTTAGAAATGAAAACTGAATTATGCTGCTGAATTATGCTGCTGACTGTTTGAGCTGCAGTCCTAATTGACTTGATGTAGATGGAGAAGGTAAGAAGGAGATGGAAAAGACTGCACATAAAAGCAGATGAAACTGTATCCTGTATCACCAGTGAATATCACAGTTCTTAGGTGAGTTTACAAGATTGAAGTCCTCTAATTTTGCCTGTAAATCTTCATCTGATTTGTGCCACTATTCAGAATCTATTATTATTGCAATGTAAAGAAATTAACAGAACAGAAAAAATATCCTAAACCACAAACATGATGGAATTCATGTCGTGTAAGTCCTAAATACAGTAGCTGATCATACACTCTATATTCTGACAAGAAGTAGCAAATTATATGAGGGGTTTTTTTTAATAATTCTATTTTTTATTTAAAAATAAAGATAATCCAAAAAGTATTACTTTAGCTATGGCTAACCGCAGCAAGGATTTTGTCAAAAAACCTTGAGTGACCTACCTGTGACTATGCAACAGCTCTGTAGGGCCAGAACTTTACTAATGACTTAAACAGTACCTGGGAACATTGCTGGAACTTGTATTAAACTCTTAGAATCACAGTGACACAAATGTGGACCACAACTCAGGCATGACTCGGGAGTTACCACAGCCAAGGAAACCTTCAATGCAGGTAGAAAAGGCAACCTCCTTGTTTTGAAGCCTGAAACTTAATTTGTGATTTCTACCTTGCTCATGGTGTTTGATTTAAGCGTCAGAAACCTATCACAGATACATTTAATTTAACAGATTTAACTTGCAATCCACCCAAAGGTAGTTTGATTGTTGAACTTGGACATGCAGTGGACCAAAATTTCTGTGATTCATCGCACCTCCCTAAGGACTGGATGATACTAGCACCAGCTTTTCTCTCTAACTATTATGCCTGCAGGCAATGAGAGGTATGATAAGCTCTATGTAATTGGAACAGTAACATTATTCTTTTGAGGTGAGAAAGGAAAGTTACTGACGTTCATATAATTAGGGTCTTGTACAGTACCTCTTTTTATTTCCAGACATTGCACATACAGTATTTGCACTCATGCTGACATATACACGCATACATGCAGTGCGCGAAATATGCTATGAAAAAGCTCTGAATATCTTGACACTAGTGATATTGTGACAATAATTAATACTAATTAATATATTCTTGACACGATGTTGGGCACTGTAAAGACACATAAACTGTATTAGTTTTTCATTATTCAAAAGTGCAAGACTACATTTTTTTTCCTAATCTGCATTTAATTCATCATCTGTATGCCAAAGGAGAAAAGTATCAGCTTCATAGAAATAACTGTAGACATTATCTGTCTTCAGCACTGCTCTGTTTTACAGAAGATTGCCATAGGTCATGAATTATCGTTAGCTTAATAATGGCAAGTTATTATTTATGTCTCTTACTTCACTTGCCAAATCTCTGTCTTCTGTTAAGGTATGGGAATTTTATATGAACAATTACTGCTACTTTGTAACTATAGCTGACTTGAAGAAAAGCATTTGACACCTTAAACAGAAACATTATGTTTTCTTCTTCCACTAATGTAGAGTTACTCAGAAGTCGTAATGGTTGTCGGAGTCTTTTACAATACTTTTAAAACCACTGTGTGCACTGATGGATAACATTCTAGATAATTCAGCCTGACTAGTGGAGTGTTGCAAGAAAATATCCTTAACCAATTTCTTTTCATCTTTGTCACGCACACCATGTCAGACAGAACACTGGGAACAGTTTTAGATTAATTTTTCAGTCTAAACAAGTCCCATAAGCACCTATCAAGGTCCTGAACAATCATAGTTTGCTGTTTTTATTGCTCTTCCAGAGGACAGCTTTAACAGTGCGCTGCACTTTCAAATACATAATAGAAATGCAGTGAAGGTGAGGCATTAGGCCAGCATACTTTGCACAAAATTGTTGTAATAAATGGGTTTCATAACCCATAGTTCCATTTGAACAATGTACGGTTCAAGTCCGTTGAACTGTTCCTATTCTCATTCAGCATGTCACTAAGCCATCCTTCTTTGGTTTTGTTTGAAAAATACAGTGTGCGACATTCTGAATAGGGTGTCTTCATATTTATTGGGATGAAAAAACATCCTGGGAGGTATTGAAGTCAAAGTAAATTTCCAGTCTATAATTTTCCGTGTTGAAAGGAAGTGTATCACCTTGGTCATAGAAGGGGTCCCATCACTTTCTGTCAATGGAGATATATTCTGCTCAATTTACACAGCAAATATCTCAAATACACAGAATAGGTTCTACTGGCTTATAAATAGTTATGAGCAGTACTATTTCTGTATCTTTTTTTTGGACGTATTTCAGTATAACAACAATAAGAGCTTTTATTAATAATATATATTATGCACTGTAATTTTCTAGAAAAAAGTAAAATTTAAACCCTCTTTTTTCAGTGTACATTATATTAACATGCCTACAGACACATACATTGCTGTTACATTTTAAAAACTTATATTTTCAAAGGTAAGGCTATGTTGTTTCTTGAGAGATGCCTCACTGGTGTTCCTGTCTTGATGCTTAAAAGCCTGCAGGTTCACTTATATAAGTTCACTTCACTTTTTATAAAATCCCTTTTTAGAAAATACAATATAACTCCATTTTCAGTTTTCATATATCCAAAGACTACCTGTTGCGGTTTGAGAAGGGGGGCTGTTTCCC
>NW_010392019.1:544-806 GCF_000710305.1 Buceros rhinoceros silvestris | reverse complement strand
TATCGCCTCCCGGTACGGCCCTGCAGCCCGGGGCTGTCCGGTTCCTCCAGAACCTCCCAGTATTCCCCGTAATCCCCTGTCCCACGCTCCCAGTATCCCACGCCCACCCCACCCAGTGCCTCCCAGTTTCCCTAGCAATACCCAGCCCAGTGCCCCCAGTATACTTGGTGACCCCCAGCCGTCTCCAGCCCAGTGTCTACCAGTATCCTTGCATAACCTCAGCCCAGTGCTTCCCAGTATCCCCCTCACACCCAGCCCAGTG
>NW_010392019.1:0-214 GCF_000710305.1 Buceros rhinoceros silvestris | reverse complement strand
TCCCACTATCCCTGCGTATTCCCAGACCAGTATCCCCCAGCATCCTATTAACTTCCAAGCCCAGTATCCCATTAACCCCCAGCCCAGTATTCCCAGTATCACATTAACACCCAGCCCAGTATCCCCCACTATCCCATTAACTCCAGCCCAGTATCCCCCAGTATCCCATTAACTCCCAACCCCAGAATCCCCCAGTATCCCCAGCAGCAGCCGG
>NW_010392018.1:0-333 GCF_000710305.1 Buceros rhinoceros silvestris | reverse complement strand
TGAGAAGGCACCAACGGGGGGATGCACGCTACATGTTTCATCCGCCACCTCGTCCATCTCAAGTTCGGTGCAACCTTGGTTGAGGTGGCTGGTGAGTCTGAGCCGCCCTCCCACCCCCACTCTGCAGACGAGGTCCAATCCTGTTCTGGGGGAAGGAGGCGGCTGGGTGGGACCTCCCGAGCGTGCGCTGCCGCACACGCTCCTTCAGGCAGGGACCCTCAGAAATACTTACAATGGCTGGAGGTTTTCTAGCATAGAGACATGGGTTTACAATGCTGCTGTAGCATCTGTAATTGCCTGCAAAGCCCCCTCGGGACCAGCTGACATTCCCCC
>NW_010392017.1:1146-3156 GCF_000710305.1 Buceros rhinoceros silvestris | reverse complement strand
CACTTGCTGCCCTGGCCTCCCTCCCACGGAGAGCACCCTTCAGCTTGGAGGAGAGTTCCTCTGCCCCACGCACACCGCTGGCACTCAGTGGCAGCTGCAAGGAAGCCAGAGACCTCAAAAGGAGGTCATGCTTCTACAGAAATAGACCAAAACCATGCACTTTTCTTAAAAGAAGAGGAAATTCCAGAAAATCAAGTGTACTCACATCAGCTCCTGGCTCTCCAGGCAGGCCAGGAGATCCTGGTTTGCCTGCATCCCCCTCTGGACCCTTCAGTATTTAAACAGACAGATAACCATTTTTCAGAAAAGGAAGTAGAAACAAAACTCAAACCCTCTTCTCTCACAGAAGCAAACACAAAGTAGCTAAAATCGCTTACCGGTGGTCCAGGGGGGCCATTTGGACCCCTTTCCCCCTAAGAAGATATGAAAAGGAAGATATTTGTCAGAGCTACAGTGACCTTTTATGTCCCTCATGAAAAACACTGATATACAGATTATCGGGAATAATTCCAAACTGATTCTTATTGCAGGAAATGAGTATTAAATTCATGTGATCTCTGTTATACACTAACAGAAATAATCATAGAAGCTTCTGGCAGGAACTGGGGGAAAATACATAGTAGCTCCTATCAGGAATAATGTCACAAATCCTTACCATGCCTTAATATGAGTGATACTATGAAATCCCTTTTGAGATCAGAATTATAAAACTGTTACACCCCACTTAGGGCAAATAATCACAGCATATGATGCCGATTACATAAATTAAATTATCCTGTATTTTCCATATCAGGGATAATCCAAAAGGCCTCCCCCCACACCAGCCTACTACAGAGTACGAGACCCACTAGTTCCTACATGTATCTGCAGCCAGGTTCTATCTCCTCCCGGTCAAATGCTGACAGTGAGGAAAATGCAGGTACACCTCGGGGCATGGGAAACACTTACATCAATGCCGTCAATACCGGGAACTCCTGGCGGCCCTGGTGGACCCGGGGGGCCTGGTGGACCAGGCAGACCTCTCTGACAAAGAGTAAAAAAAAAAGAGCAATTAGAGATTCACAAGCCAGAAAGAGCCAGTCTGGGGAGAGCGGCACGCTGAGAGGCAGCTTCTCTGGATTAGTCAGATGGTCACAGCTGTGATGAGGAGATGTGTCCTCACTCTAGTGTGTCAGGACCCACAGGCCCTCTACCCCATCTTAGCTGTCACTGCGAAGAACAGCAATGCTCTCCTCATGGACAGAAACAGGACAAGGTGTTAAACCCTACTTTATGGGCCTTGCCACCTTCCCGCACCCCACAATGCTGGCAGGACCAGGGCAGGGCAGAGAGGGTTCAACTCCCCCACCCAGCAGGATCTAAATGCCGTATGACAATGACAGGGTGGCAGAAATAAAGAGTGATCTTTGCAGATCACTGAAATTCACTAAGCTACTCCAGTTACTCATTCCACCAACACAAAGAACACAGTCTTCCTAAGAGTTCACGCTAGCAAAGAAAATTTAAAACAACCCTTTCCCTTCTTCACTGCAGGGCTCAGCCGTTTCCCCTGGTTCCTCACGATTACATTAGCATCTACAGAGGCCCCTTCTCCAAGCACCAGGTTCCCGAGGGGGGAGGGGGGAGGTGCCACCAGTCTGTGGAAACCAAGGAAAAGCTTTTACAGGTCTCTGTACCTATAATGGGGGGCTCTGTTCTCCTCGGAGTGAGCTCGGGCCACAGCCCCACAACGGTGCTCTGTCAGCAACAGGCTGGCCCGGGCCCTGCTGGGGCCCTGTGCCCGTCTCCTGGCTCCCCGCAGTGCTGCTGCTCTGGATGTGTCTCCGCACACCAGTCTTCCCAGTAATCATCCAGCAATAGATGCCGATGGAGCTCAAGCCCCACGGTGCCACTGAGCGCCTGCCTGCTGCCCACCAGGTAGCACCATGTAGGCACACACACATGGCACCCGCTGCCCTGCAGTCAGTTCGCCCTCCCCCTGCAGCAGTGGCAGCGCTGTAGCAGGGGCAG
>NW_010392017.1:579-965 GCF_000710305.1 Buceros rhinoceros silvestris | reverse complement strand
CTGTGCCAGGGCGTGACAGAGAGCAGCCTTCCATCTCCCTTCACCGCCATGCACACCGCCCTGAGCGCAGAGCACCGTCCCTTCCCTCACACTTACCTCGATTACCGTCTGGCTTATCTATGAGGGGGAAAAACAGAGACAAAGTCAGAATAAACTTACTTGAGCCAGGCACAGGCAAACAACCTGCACTGTGCCAGGGCGTGACAGAGAGCAGCCTTCCATCTCCCTTCACCGCCATGCACACCGCCCTGAGCGCAGAGCACCGTCCCTTCCCTCACACTTACCTCGATTACCGTCTGGCTTATCTATGAGGGGGAAAAACAGAGACAAAGTCAGAATAAACTTACTTGAGCCAGGCACAGGCAAACAACCTGCAGGAAAAGACC
>NW_010392017.1:0-202 GCF_000710305.1 Buceros rhinoceros silvestris | reverse complement strand
CCGCCCCTCTCTTTCCGCCGTTCCCGGCCGCGCGTTTCCCTCCGTCAGGCTCCCCGGTACGGTGACAGCTGCGGAGAGGCGGCTACGAACATCCCTCCCGCCTGCAAGGCACTGCTCTCAGAAGTCCCCCACCTAAGCAGCGGGAAGGGGGTGTGGGGGTGCGTGGGTGTGTTTGAAAGTAGGTCACAGAAGGGTTAAAATG
>NW_010392016.1:0-950 GCF_000710305.1 Buceros rhinoceros silvestris | reverse complement strand
CCAGAACCAGCTGCCTGATAAACTGACCTTGAAAAAGAGCAGTTTGTGTAAACCTTCACTACTTTTCTTTTTCTTTTTCCTTTCCCTTTTGGTTTGTAACTATATACATATATATAATAGAGTATAGTCGTGTGGATTTATTGTTTATTAAAAGTTTGTTTCAGTCTTCCCAAACGCAGACCGAGGTGTGAATTTTTTTTTTTCCCCTTGAACCCCTTCTGTCTCTAGCGAGACAAAGGGCATTCGTTAAGGAATTCGAGGAGTTGTTATTACCTCGGTCCCTCGACCCTTAACACTGAGTCGTCTATGAAAATCAGCTAAATTTCATGGATTTCATTAATCCTTCCTACTATCTTTCACTCCTTGTCTCTGATATCTAAT
The DNA here is from genome assembly GCF_000710305.1 of Buceros rhinoceros silvestris. Lineage (NCBI taxonomy): Eukaryota > Metazoa > Chordata > Aves > Bucerotiformes > Bucerotidae > Buceros > Buceros rhinoceros. The sequence goes on along the minus strand of NW_010392016.1, from coordinate 569 downwards.
TAAGGGAAGAGTTTGTGCTTAAAATATTCATGACAATGTAATTAACTCACAAGGCAAACTGATGAATCCTTGACTTTAGAAATACAGTCTTCACCTGGTTTTTTAAGCCAGATCATTCACTGACGTACTAGTGTAAAACCAATAATTCTACCAGTATTTTCAGTAGGCCTGCAAGTGTTGTGCCATTGCTGGATAACCAGGCAAACAACTTAATTTTATACACAATTTTTGTCAAAATATTCTTAATAGTACATAATTCATATATTACTAATATGCTGGGTGGCTAAAGATATAAACAGAAATTCATGGATAGTCACTAGAAACATTAGTCTGACAAAAATAACTTCAAAAGATTCTCCCAAGTTCAGGGGAAAAAAAAAAAAGACAACAAGGACACATTATGAAAGAAAAGACAAAAAGACAGCATGACACAGAGAGAAAACTAGTTATGCTGAGAAAAGACTGAACAAAATATTTTGGGGCTGATGAGTATCAAGAAGGAGCATTGAGATGTAAAAAATTAAATTATCTCCATTAGCTCCTTGTTAAGGGTCGAGGGACCGAGGTAA
>NW_010392015.1:6107-6401 GCF_000710305.1 Buceros rhinoceros silvestris | reverse complement strand
TGAAGAGACACGATGCTCTCGCCGAGGGCCAGGACAGCATCCGTCTCCCCAGCTCCCAGCCCTGGGTTCAAGACTCTATCTCTGGCTCCCGGCTTTCCTGCCTGTTGCTTCCTCCTCCTCCTCCTCCTGGCCCCGCAGCAGAGCACGGCCCCGGCACAGGCCTATTCAGCTGTCAGAGGGCTGAGCTTTGATAAGCCGCACAAAACCAGCCCGGCTCTATGAAGACATCCTTCTGTCTAGCAGAGACCTCCAGACCAGCTGGAGATCGTATCTGGCGTTTGATGCGCGCGCGGC
>NW_010392015.1:5476-5860 GCF_000710305.1 Buceros rhinoceros silvestris | reverse complement strand
CCACGGCTTTCACTGAACCGGGGAGCGGGGGCACAGGGAAGAATATCTGGCCGTTTTGGGCAGGTGCCGTTCTCCCGCGAGGACTCTCAGCAGAGGCCTCACAATGCTCTCCTCAGCCCCACAGATGCGCTTCAAACCGCCGAAGAAGAAGGTGCCGAAGGGCAGGGTTGAAGCCGCTGGCAGCGGAGCGCAAAGGCTGGCGCTCCACGGCGGTTCCCCTCCTGCCTCCCCGTCCCGCTCCTCTCCCCGCTGTACACCCACCGGCGCAGCGAGCAGGGGCAGCTCCTGCCCCAGCAGCCGTCGCACCGGCCGCTTACCCAGCACAAAGTACTTCAGGATCTGCTTCAGCATCTCCGTCCGGATCTGGGGGTGGGTGATGGAGTT
>NW_010392015.1:4121-5195 GCF_000710305.1 Buceros rhinoceros silvestris | reverse complement strand
GAAAAGGCGAAGCGGCCGGAGGTTAGAGCCGGTGCTATGGCATGGCCAGGGTTTGCATCAGCGAGCGGCCTCAGATGAGTTTAGTTCGTTAAATAACGGAGCCTAGTCCCCTCGGCGGGCAGCACATCTACCCCAGGCCAAGCCCAGCAGGCGCTCGGCACCGGCGCTGCAGGAAAGAGGCTGCGAAACGCCCCCCCTCCTGGCCCAAGGTCCCTTTGAGGGCTGACACCGGGGAGATCGAAGCATCCTGCAGACATTAATTCAGCACCACAACCCGCCCTCACGTGCGCTGCTGCGCAGGGCCAGGAGTCAGCAGCGAGGACTAGCTGCGGGCCACCAGCCAAGGCACGGGGATGGTTCCCAGCGCCTGCAGGGCGAGGAGTTGGGCTGGGGGAGCCTAAAGGCACCGGCACCAGCGTCACATTTATTCTAGCTGGAAATTTCAGTCGCTTCGAGGTGGCTCTGGCTGCTCCCGTGGTGGCTTTTTACCGCCTTTCGCCTCAGTCACCCAGTTCGTCAGGAGGAAGAACACAGAGACCTTCCAAGAGATCACTCTGGAGGGACTCGAGTTACTGAGCGCATAATTTTAAAGCCACCAAAAAATTCACCGCCAGTAATAAAAGCACAGTGAGGATCGAGCTGAGGCGAGGCACAGAGCACGGGAGAGCGTGTAGCGTTTTCTCTCCAAAATCCAGGAATATTGCCACGGGTTGCAACCTCAGGCCAAGCTAATAAAAGTCTTTAAGACCAATTTCTTTCTCCTGCAGAATTTCACAGGGAGGCGGTTTCAGGAGGGGGGAAAATCCATACAGTAAACAAACACATATAAAAAAGGAATTGGAGGAAAACGAAGCGATTGGTAGAAACCACGACACCGTGGATCTGTCGTGTTTTCCGACCGTCTCCGAGGGCTTTGGCATCTCCGGCAAAATTCTCCGCTCCTCGAGGGGAATTACAGCGCAATAAAATGTAGAGAGCGTCGCGGCTTTGCGTGGCGAGTGTTTCGCCAAACAGCAGAGCGCCGGCCCCGCCAAAGCCCGCCGCAGCCCCCAAATCTCCCGCATACCAAGGCGG
>NW_010392015.1:2230-3915 GCF_000710305.1 Buceros rhinoceros silvestris | reverse complement strand
GGGTTCCTGGGCCCTTCCCGTGGCCAGCAGAGCGCCCTCGGAGAGCAGCGAGAGCCGGGTGCAGCAGCACGGACCAAATTTCCTCTGATCTGGGATACTTGGAGCCTCTTTTCTGAGGCAATAAGGAACAAGTACTTTTGAGGGCTGATCTCTCAGCATTATCAAACAAGCAACAGTTGGCACAGGGGGAAATTCTCTTTCAGGCGTGTTCAGTGATCCCACCTCACGTCACCGAGTCACGGGGGGGGCTGTCCTGGGGCTTGGTGGGGACATCGGCTGAGCCCCGGGAGCCCACCTGACAGCCAGCCCCGCTCTGCACCCGGAGCTCTGTGCCCAGAGCCGGCTTTCGAAGCTGGGAGAGGGCTCCTCAGGGCGAGATCTTGCCACAGTGTTCATTAACACATGATTTTTTTTACTTTATAAGAAATATATCCTGGTTCCAACCCCCCCACCCCACCCCAGACAGCAGCTCCAGGCAGCCTCCTCCACCAGGGAACGGGATGGAAACACTCATGGAACGTACCCAGAGCACCCTCTGCCGTCTGCACCTCCCCGCGTTCACCCCAGTTGTCAGGGGAAGCTCGGGGAGGAAGATCAGCCACGCAGAACTCACCCTCCCTGGCAATAACATCGGCATCGATCACGGCACAGCCCAGTTCCCGGAGCACCGCCACCACCGTGCTCTTCCCCGACGCGATTCCACCCGAGAGCCCGACCAGGAACATCGTGCTCTGAAAGGGAAAGAAAAGCGCTTGAACCCGCGCCAGGATGGGGCCAGTTCGACCGTGCTGAGCACATCAAACAGGCAGCTTCACCCACCGCTCAGCTCCGTACGTCCTCAGAGTGTCCCTGAGACTTCAACATGGTTCTGGCCGCCTGCTCTGCTGGGTGCCCCTGTCTGACAGGGTGGAGATCAGTGCTGGGTAAAACGAGGCTTCCCTGGGCCCTCCTAAACCGGCGGCACCACACAACGCGCCCCAAGCCGCTGCCTCACCTCCCGCACCCTCAACCGGAGGAAATCTCTGTCGGGGTTGTCGAGGGTGACCCAGGATCAGAGACAAAGCGGAAGAACTCAGAAAACATCTCAGCCTGGACCGAGAAACGCAAGGACTGAGAGGCAGAGCCCTGCCCGATCCCCACGGCCGGGGTTAAGAGAGGAAAAGCTCCCTCTGGCCCAAGCCGGGAGGTAAATCGCCTCCCCGTGCTCCCTGGAAGGCAGCGCGGCTGTCGGCAGCCCGACGGACACACGGAACCGGGGCGCTGAGCGGTGAAGCTGGGTCTCAGCTTGGAAACACAGCACTAAACACAGAGTCGGTGCTCGCCGACAGCCATGAGGCTGGAGGGCACCAGCAACCCCCCGGCCGGCCGGGAGCAGACCACTGCTCTCACAGCTTCTCCACCGAGATCCCTCCTCACTCAGCCCAACCCCTGACAACCCTCTAGAGCTACTCGTGCCCTTTCAGAACCGAACAGCTTGGCAGCAGCTGTGGCAGGGAACAGACCCCAGGGCCCCCTCTCCAGCCCCACGGACCAACACCGGCCCCAGCCAAGGGCGTTCGGGGCTTTATGTGGCCAAATCCTGCAGACCCCCAAGGACAGAGGCCCCGACTTTACTGTCACCTTCTCCAGGGTGATGCCACCCCTGTGGGCAAGGAGCCTGGAGAAGCTGGCTCCGTCCTCTCTGC
>NW_010392015.1:1892-2142 GCF_000710305.1 Buceros rhinoceros silvestris | reverse complement strand
AGCGTGGCAGCAGCTGGGGCAGGGAACGGACCCCAGGGCCCCCTCTCCAGCCCCACGGACCAACACCGGCCCCAGCCAAGGGCGTTCGGGGCTTTATGTGGCCAAATCCTGCAGACCCCCAAGGACAGAGGCCCCGACTTTACTGTCACCTTCTCCAGGGTGATGCCACCCCTGTGGGCAAGGAGCCTGGAGAAGCTGGCTCCGTACTCTCTGACCAGGAGCCACGAGCTGCTGGCAGACACCCCTCGGC
>NW_010392015.1:1371-1752 GCF_000710305.1 Buceros rhinoceros silvestris | reverse complement strand
GCCGCCCCTCGGCTTGCCCTTGCCCGCAGGAAGGGAGACCCAGCCCCTGGTGAGCCACTTACCCAAAACCCAACGATCTTGCTCACCGCCACTGTGCCTAACCCGCTTCTGTGTCTCACCTCCCTCCAGACACCACAGCACCAGCCCCAGAAAACCGCACATACAGGAACCGGGGAACTGCCCCCACCATCCCCCACGAACAGGGACCGTGCAGGCAGGGGTGCGGCGGCTGAGGGCGGGTGAAAACACAGCACCACTTCTTTTTTGCTAGAAAAACTAGACACTTTTGTCACAACAAGGACCCAGAGCGGGTCCTGGGGAGAGGAGGGGGCGGGTGAGTCCTGTGGCAGCTGGAGGCAGTTCGGCAGTGGGAGGAACCAG
>NW_010392015.1:370-1210 GCF_000710305.1 Buceros rhinoceros silvestris | reverse complement strand
GACTTCCCTGCGCGGCTGCTGAGGGCCCAGGCCAGCCCGCGGCAGCACCACGGGCTCCTTCCCCTTGGAGACACCGGGCAAACAGATGGGGTTAACTTGAGCAGTGAGGAGGGGGAGTTCACAGGGAGGCAGAAAGGGCACTCAGAATAAACACCAGGGCTTCTGGGAGGCCCTGCAGTCCCCAGCGGAAGCCTTTCCCTTTCCCGGGTGGGCTCAGCACAGCAGAGGGGCTGGTTCTCTGTTGATCGCAGCAGATGAAGATCCTGCCCTCCCCAGGGCCCTCTGCGACAGCCCACAAGGGCTGAGGAGCACCAGCCCCCCATCGCGCTGCCTTGCAGGGGCGGAGGCTCCACTTGCTTGTTTTGTTAAAAATACATCAAGATCTCTGCTGCCTGTGTAAACAGCGGCTTCTAACTGCAGTAACCCCCATGCTCTGGCCTCCGGCCTCGGTCCCAATACACCCGGCTATTTCTGTCCCTCCGTCACCTCCCTCCGCAGGCAGGCAGCGGCTGCGAGAATTTCCGCAGGGGTAAAACAGCATTTGGGTTAGCCCAGACACCGCGGGCAAAGGGGGGCTGGGAGCCCTCACGCTGTCACCGGGCCTGCACAGATATAAGACCCACGTTACGAGGTGTAAATATTTAACGAGCTCGGGTTTGAACTGTACCAAGGGGAGAGAGGCCAGCCCACTCCTGCAGATGTTACACGCACGAGCCAGAACCAGTTTTCCTCAAAATACACCATTTTGGGGGGTGTTTGGTCTGTGCCAACTAAAGCAAAAGCTGAAACGTGAGCCACAGAGGCTGGTCGGAGCGGAAACCTCGGCGAGTGCTCCCTGCT
>NW_010392015.1:0-218 GCF_000710305.1 Buceros rhinoceros silvestris | reverse complement strand
GACGTGAAACCCAGATCCTGAGGAAGGGGTTTTGAAGGACTGAGTTTCCCCAGCGTCACCCGTGTCCCGTCCTGCAGCTACACCCAGCCCTCTCCCGCTCCCCCCTCGGCTCCACCGGGGCCTGGCGCGCTGACACCGCTGGGCTTTGCTCGGCAGCTGCGATTAAAGGCAAAAATCATCAAATGTGTCATTAACTTGCTGGGGAAAAAGCCACCACC
>NW_010392014.1:3322-3707 GCF_000710305.1 Buceros rhinoceros silvestris | reverse complement strand
GCCACAGGGTCAACAGGGGCACGGGTACAGGCACAGCACGGGGTCAACGTGAGTATGGGGACAGCAGGGGGACAGAGTCAGTGTGGGCACAGCTTGGGGTCAGCGTGTCCGTGGGGACACCAGGGCCATAGTCACAGGGGTGGGACGGGGAGGGGGTTCAGCGTGTCCCTGAGGTCAGCGTGTGCACAGGCACAGCGTGGTGTCAATGGGGACATGGGGACACCAAGGTCACGAGGATGGCACAGGCATGAGGTCGGCGTGGGCACAGGGTCAGCGTGGCCATGGGACCAGTCCACGGGTGGGGACAGTACGGGCCTGGGGGTCGACAGGGTGGACACAGGGCCAGCAGAGCCACAGGGCCACCAGGGGTTGGACAGCGGGCACC
>NW_010392014.1:2731-3136 GCF_000710305.1 Buceros rhinoceros silvestris | reverse complement strand
GCCCCCAGCAACCCACCTCCACCCCACAGACCCCTGGTGGGTACTAGAGCCCCCCAGCTCCCCCAGCCCCACCACGCACCGGGGATGGGGTGGCCACCAAAGGTGATGTTGACGTCGTAGTCCCCGGCCGTGAAGGGGATGTACTCCACCGTGCAGCTCCCGTCCTTGTTGTCCTTGCAGGACATCTTGGCCTCGGAGGGCCCCCAGCAACCCACCTCCACCCCACAGACCCCTGGTGGGTACTAGAGCCCCCCAGCTCCCCCAGCCCCACCACGCACCGGGGATGGGGTGGCCACCAAAGGTGATGTTGACGTCGTAGTCCCCGGCCGTGAAGGGGATGTACTCCACCGTGCAGCTCCCGTCCTTGTTGTCCTTGCAGGACATCTTGGCCTCGGAGGGACCCTC
>NW_010392014.1:1771-2623 GCF_000710305.1 Buceros rhinoceros silvestris | reverse complement strand
GTCTTGCCCGCGGGGGGTCCCTCAATGGCCAGGCCCAGTCCTCCAGTGCCCGCCCCCCTGGGGACACAGCACTGCTCAGGGGCGCTGCCACGGGTGGCCTGGCTTTAGGGGTAGGGGTGGCACAGCCATGGCAGGTGCCCAGGGTGGGGGACATCCATGGCGGGGCAACAGGAGGTGCCACCTTCATGGTAAGTAGAGGGAAGCGTCACCTCCGTGGTGAGGGGATGGAGGTGCCACATTGGTGGGAGGGAAATGGAGAGGCCACCTCCATTGCAAGCGGATGGAGGTGCCACGTCGGTGGCAGTGGCCTGGAGGTGCCACCTCCGTTGCAAGAGGATGGAGGTGCCACATTGGTGGCAGGAAAGGTGGCCCATGGACGGCAGAGGGTGGAGATACCATGACAGTGGCAAGAGATGGAGATGCCACACCCGTGGCAGGGGGACAGATATGCCACCTTAATGGCAGGTAGATGGTGGTGGCACATCCAACGTAAGAGGATGGAGGTGGCACATCCAATGGCAAGAGATGGAGGTGGCAGATCTGTTGGAGGTGGTGGGCTCACGACATGGGATGGAGGTGCCACAGGCATGGCAGGGAACAGAGGTGGCACATCCGTGGCATGGGATGAAGATGCCGAGGTGGTGGCATGCAATGGAGGTGGAACATCCAATATAAGATGCCCCATCTGTGGCCGATGTGCGGGAGGGGCCAGAGGTGGTGGGCTGGTGGCAGGGGTGGGACGGGGCCGGGGGTCCAGTGCCCACCTGGTCTCCACGGTGCAGCGGTTGGCCTTGCCAACGAGGCCTCCTTCCAGGCCAGGCCCGTGTGCCCGCACACGGCTGGGGTCACCAC
>NW_010392014.1:832-1703 GCF_000710305.1 Buceros rhinoceros silvestris | reverse complement strand
CACCCCGTGCACACCTGGGGACACAGAGACAGGCCGTCACCCCCTGCCCACCACGGGAGGTGGGTCTCAGAGGATGTGGAGGTCCCTAGCTGGGGGATCTCAGGGGGTTTGGGGCTCCCTTGGGGGGTTGGAAGGTCCCTGGTGGGGGCTCGGGGAGGTCTCGGGGAGTTTGGGTGTCCCTGGTTGGGGTTTGGAGAGGGTCTCGTGGGGGTTGGTGGTCCCTTGGTTGGGTTTTAGTGGGTTTGAAGGCTGGGCTTTTGGTGTGTCTCAGGGGGTCTGAGGGTCTCCGATTGGGGTCTGGAGAAGTTTCAAGGAGTTTGAGGGTCTCTTGGTTGGGTTTGGGCCCCCTCGTTGGGATTTGCGGGTCTCAAGGTTGGGTTTTGGGGTAGTTTCAGGGTGTTGGGGCTTCCTTGGTAGCTTTTGCTGGTTTCAGGGTATTTGGGGGTCCCTTGGTTGAGTCTGGGGGGGTCCCGGGGCTGGGGTAGAGGTTCCTCACCATCCTCGTAGGGGGTGTAGTCCACACGGTAGGTGCCATCACCATGGTCAGTGACGTAGGTGTCAGTTGTGGCGCCCGACGGATTGACCACCCGGGCCTTGACGTGGGGTCCTCCCGTCTTGGTGAGCGACCGGGCGTCCACCGTGAAGTCAGTGCTCACCTCGCGCAGCACCCCTGCAGCACAGCACCCTCAGCACCCAGCACCGGGTGCCCCCACCCCAGGCAAGGGGGGGCAAGGGTGCCCATGGGGAGGATGTGCATCTCCATGGGGGTGCATATGGGGAGGAGGTGCCCACGGGGAGGAGACGTTGGTGCCCATGGGTATGTTCATGCAAGGGGGAGATGCCCATGTGGAGGAGGTGGCCACGGGGATGG
>NW_010392014.1:492-707 GCF_000710305.1 Buceros rhinoceros silvestris | reverse complement strand
GGTTGAGGAGTTGGCCACGGGGATGGGATGCCCACAAGGATGTCCACGGGGAGGAGGGTCCCGTGGGGAGGAGAAGGCCTTGGAGGGGACGCAAGGAAAGGCGATGCTCATGGGGAGATGGTGCTCGTGGGCATGCCCACAAAGAAGAGGTGCCCACAGGAAGGGGGTGTCCACGGGGAACAGATGCCCATGGGGAGAAGGTGCCCATAGTGGTG
>NW_010392014.1:0-314 GCF_000710305.1 Buceros rhinoceros silvestris | reverse complement strand
AGGATGCCCAGGGTAGTGCCCGTGGTGGGGGGTACCCAGCGGGACGGGACAACCGTGGGGAGAAGCAGCCCATGGTGGTGCCCCCAGGGAGAAGACGCCCATGGGGAGAAGGGGAAGAAGCCCACGGTGGTGTCCATGGGAGGGAAGTGCCCACGGGGAGGAGAAGCCCGTGGTGGTGCCCGAGGGGAGGCGATGCCCACGGAGACACCTCTGGCTCTCACCTCGTGGCTCCACGCCTTTGCCGTAGACCTTGACGCCGCTGGTGTCGACAGCGGGGTCGATGGTGACGCGGATGGGGAACTTGGGGACGGGCC
>NW_010392013.1:2088-2316 GCF_000710305.1 Buceros rhinoceros silvestris | reverse complement strand
CTACACAGCACGTTCCTCAGGTCCCCGTTTGCCGTGAAGGGAGATGAAAGGCCTTCTCCAGCCCTGGATTCTGCTCATCCCTGGGGAGGGAGGTTTGCTTTTTTAGCAGGACGGGCAGCAGTGACCTTCAGACATGTTTCCTCGTTTTTCGGGGGGATTTGGGCGCTGTGGCAGATTTGTATTTCACAGCTCCGCTGGCTGCCCGCATTTGCAAAGCCCAGAGGAAGC
>NW_010392013.1:1117-1921 GCF_000710305.1 Buceros rhinoceros silvestris | reverse complement strand
AACACCCTCCTCCCTCCCGCCCCCGCCTCGCAGGGCGCCTTTATCTTCCTCCTCTCCCCAGGCAAAGCCTGGGTTACCCTCAGCGCAGCCCTTCCCAGCTCTGGGCCCGTCCTCCGAAGCCTGACATTCCTGCCCGCTCCTGCGGAGCTCCTTTGGCGGCGCTGAAGATGCGACATAAATAATTTATCCCGAAAGACAGCCATTGCAGGATTTAAGGTCACTCAGGCTTTTAAAATCCTATCAGCATGCTTTAGGAGAGCGAGCTGCCATCTTGATTTGGAGCGTCTCCGAGAGCCGGTGCATCTCTGCGTGCAGACAGACAGACAGACACCCTCCGGCCCCGCGGGACGCAGACGTTCGCAGTGAATTATTAACAACCCACGGTCACTGACAATGTGTTTTTAACAAAACCCTCCACAAAAAAGTTTTTGGCACCTCGGGGTTGAATTCCACAGCCCTCGGTGGAGCTGCAGCTTCCCTGGCCCAGAGCGCAGGACCCCAGAGTCAGGTGTCCTTGAGCAGCTTTGAGCTCGGTTCACTTGGCAGAGGAAACCTTTAATCAGGAGCGAGGAATCGTGTCCTGACATGGGGCTGCAGCAAAGGAAAGAGCAGGAAAAGCCCATCCCAGGAGGGCCCGTGGACTTCCCTGCCTCTACCCGTCCCATGTGACAGGCGAGGAGGGAAAGGAAGTCAGGGAGGAAGAGGTGGCACTCGAAGGGACCAGGCAGGAACCACTTAGAGCCACCGCGCTCTGACAGACATCTCTGATTGTTCCAGCGGGAGGAAGCGGCGGGAGACGCAGGG
>NW_010392013.1:541-952 GCF_000710305.1 Buceros rhinoceros silvestris | reverse complement strand
CTGTGGCTGGGAATAACGTGCCGCGCGGCCCACACCTCAACGGGAACAATATGCCACGGAATGGAAAGCGGATCCTGGGCCCCGTGGTGTTAGTCAGATAAAAACACCTTTTTATCAACTGCCAGCAAAGCACTGGCCCCTTCACCGTGGGCTCTGCGCATTTAGAGTGAACTAAGCCAGAAGCATCTCGAGGCGCACAGGAAATATTGGTGGCCTCGGGCTGCTCTGAGCAGGACGGGGAGCAGAGAAGGGCTCCAGCCACCTCTGAGAGCCTCTCGGATCCCCCCAGCAGCACCTGGGCTGGTCATGCTGGACTCGTTTAGAGGCAGGCGCTGATGAGCTGCGTCTGAGGCTCTGCAGAGGGAACCTAGCACAGAGTCAGCCTTTTGTCCCTGCGGCTGGCGCGCTCCC
>NW_010392013.1:0-230 GCF_000710305.1 Buceros rhinoceros silvestris | reverse complement strand
TCCAGCCTGCCCCCCTCAGTTGACGCCGTCCGCTGCCGCAGCGGCTGCGACGCAGCTCTGAGTCACGAGGCTGGGACAGCAAAATGCCCGTGTGAAACTCTGCCAAAACAATAAAAGGCACATGGATTGGAGGGGGCCCCCGCGCCTTCAAACCAAACCCTGTGCCGAGCTTTTCACCCAGACTCACCCCGATCTGCGCGGTTGGCAACCAGCGCACCCACACCATTGGC
>NW_010392012.1:2837-4200 GCF_000710305.1 Buceros rhinoceros silvestris | reverse complement strand
GGAAGTCTAGCCCAAACCGGGACACTGATGCAATGAACAATTCTACCACAGGACATCAATGAGACCAATGTATCAACAGAGGGGAAAAAAACAGGCTGGAAAAAGCCCCGATCTTGTCTGATAGATTCAGAAGGAGCAATTAAATGTGTAGATTTGATTGCAGTTCCCAGCTCAGGCAGCTGTGAGGAAAAGATCACTGGGAAATGGGAATGCGTTTCAAGAAAACCTTTTGCCTTTCTTTGTTTCCCTGGGTATCTGTTTGCCCTCGATGGCAGAGGTGGGCTTCTGGGCTAAATGAAACTTTGCTTTTGCTCACACTGGCAGTTATTTTTTATACAGTTCGAGAAGCAGTAACATCTTTATGCCCAAAATGTGTTCAGGCTGAAGAATTTGGAGGTGGAATGGAAAATTCAGGGAAATGACTCAGTGCTTTTAAAAGTAGAGGTGCAGTGAGCTAATGACTTCTGGGAATTACAGTGCCTTCAACCTGTGAAGGATGAATGGAAAGAAGCAAGGAGATCATCAGATGAGCAGCACAATGTATTTGGAGAACAGTGTTGTTGCTTAATGTTCACTTGTATTTGTTTAAAACTCTTTGCAATTTTTATCTGTTTAATTGAACAAATAGGGACCTTGTTTGTAGGCAGTTATTAACCAGGACAGATGAACACCAGCTTTCTCACATATTGGTGTCTGGTCTTAGGCATCCAGTATGTGATGTGGATACGGGAAGTATCAACATTGCAAGTTAATTTGTTGTGTTTATGGTCCCAGTGATTTCTCTGCAGCCTGTCAACTTTAAAAGCCCACTGCAGAAAATAAAATTCTGAAGAAACCAGAAAATTGTGATGGTGTGTGAGAGTGAACTGGACAATCATAGAAAGACAAAGAGGGAGAGAGAAATAAGGGAAGAGAAATTTTACAAGGAGGAAGAAAGTATTAAAAAAAATACAAAGCAAATTTTCAACATGGCAAGAAATCTAATAACAGAGTGTCACAGGCTATCTGTTGATACCAGAGTGGGTAAATGTATTTATTCACTGTCTGGAGAAGTGGCTCAAAAAGCAAGGTGACAAAAATTGTAGACAATATGCTATTATTTAAAATGGTCAAGAAAAGGGAAGAGTGTGTGAAGCACTTCAGAAGGATCTTATCTTGAAAGCTGTTTATTTCTAGGAAAGTAAAATATGTTGTTGAAATAAGAGGTTGTCAAGAATATTCATGTACCTAATTAAAGGCTTAAAAAGATAGCTGTACAAAAAGAGGTGAAAAGTAAAAGATCTAGGGCTATTTAGATGGGGAGGACCCAAAGTGAGTGGGCCTCATGGACAGAAGTGGTGTTCATTTGCACATTCTCACAGCA
>NW_010392012.1:0-2741 GCF_000710305.1 Buceros rhinoceros silvestris | reverse complement strand
GGAATAAAGTTCAATGACATTGAAAGACAATAAACTCAAAACTAGGGTTTGGTTTTTTTTAAAAAAAGATAGCACCTTGATAACATAACGTTTTCTACACATTATATGCCTATTATACACAAAGCAAAGCCACTTTCAGAGGGAAATTAATCAGTTCTAAGAAACAATGAGGACTCCACACCAAATATGCGTGTGCATGCGGGAAGTGAACCAGGCATATGTGCCCAAACCTTGACACTATGAGAGACACCATGAGGATTTATGTGCATCCATGCAGGGTTTATTAGTTTGGGATGATGGCTATGGGGATGCAGCTAGACTGTTTCCAGGGCTATCTGCATGGGAATGTGAACTGGCTCTCCTCCTTCACTTGGGTTCTCCCATCATCACCAGCTCTCTACCCCCAAACTTTTTTGAATAAAGTACAGGAAGCATGTATTTGGGGTAAAGAACAACCACCAGCACTGGGAAAGAAATTTCCTTGTAGGTTGATTGTTTGATACTTAGGCCAGCTTAGTTAATCTTCACTTTCCGCTGAACTGACTGATAACAATCAATACAGAAGATGGCTAAAGGAACCTCTGAACCTCTGGTCTTAGCAGTCTTTCTATCATTGAGAGAGAGAACTCTTTTTCTTTTTCTCTTGTTGCTTAGAAATCTTCAGTTCTTTCTGCCAGTTTTACTTAAACGCTAATAATCATATTCTCCAGAGCAAAGTCTGTAGGCATCTGTAGACACGAATGTCTACGTCCATGTAATTGTTTTCTTGCCCTGTATGGAAAGTGCTTGAAACAACCTTTTCTTATCTTCTCCAGAGTAAATTTTGCTCTTGATAGCTGAAAAATTTGCTTACAATACAACTGAGTCATTCTTTCACTGTACTTCTTTACTGATGCTGTTTTACTGTATGCAGACCTTGGGCTATCAAATCAATAAGGCTTAGAAATTGCCAACCAATTGCTAGATCAGTGGTTAGTTTTATCGTAGCTAGATATTTGTCCAATCCTCAAATATTTTGCCTTTTATTTTTTCTTCCCCTTTTTTGCCTCTGGGTATGCAGATTGAGGAAAGACAAGTGCTTATCCCAAATCTTGCTGTTAGTTCTAGATCTATTTCTGAAACTGCTATAATGAAAAAACCATTAATGAACAAAAATACATCTCTCCTTGTGGACGATCATCTCTGTTTTGCAGTCTTCTCTCAAAATGCAAATATTGCCTATTTTTCTGATGCAAGAAAAGTAAAGTTTTATTTTCTGTATCTCAGAAAACTGTATAGGAACTGTGTTTAAACCTCAAAGTGAGGAATTCTAAGAAGATGTGAGGGAGATTGCCGAAGTTATAGTGGCATTTTTTTAATAAATTGCCTCTCACTTTCTTTTTTCTTTTTGTATTCAGATAACAGTGATCAAGGTTTTATTCTTCCATATACTACATATTCTATGGCATCTGAAGAGGGTTGAATTCAGGAGGATACAAGTTGCGTTGTTATTGAAGTATCAAAATACCTTAAGTGTCTGAATAGTCCCCACTTATAGTATGTTATGTGATCAACTATTTAAGGAAAATACTTCAGCCGTTCAGCTTTACTCACTTTGTCAGCTTTGCTCGCTTTGCTGTAAACAAGGGGCAGACTGGAGTAACAAGATGGGCTACTACAAAGCAGAGCTGGTTGGACATCAGTAAGGATCCCCATTGATGTTCCCCAAATAATCATGGAGCTCATGGTATAACTGTCCATAGCGTCCACCTTCTCTGTTTTTCCACACAAGAATCTCAGTTCATCTGCTTACATAATTTATTAATCTATTTTCCATAGGAAGTCATCTCCTCTTACTTTGTGTAGCAATTACAGTGATACAGGCTCCACCATGTGATTCAACCCTTGTTGCATTTCCTGTGGACTTGGCAGAATCTCAAGTGGAAAGGAGGGCTGCCACTGGTTAGGCTGAGGCAATAACAGAGAGGAGGAGGTCATGCCCTTAATTTTGGTTTTATTACCTGCGATTATGTATTTGTGGGACAAGAACTTAAATGATTAAATTCCCTGAGATTCTCAAAAAGAGCTACATAAGGTTTTACAGCTTTGAACATCTTAAGCAAGTTTTTGGAGTGCCTTTTTTGTTTGTAGTTTGTCTTTTTTTTTTTTTTTAAATGCATCTTACTGTCTGTAATTGAGACTGACACTGGAGATAACAATGAATGGGAATCCTTTACTAATTATTTACTACTAATTGTTTAGACTAAAGACAGCCCTTAAAGATTCACAGTTTATCCCCTCAAACACTACAGGTCTTTTGGCACACTGTAGTTCTGACAATTTATACATTTCTGGTTTGAATTTTCATAGAGTATTTCAGAACTTTATAAAATGAAAAGCCTTTAGTGCTTATATAATGTCAAGGACATTGCTGCCTTGCTGTTTTCAGCAAAATTGTTGAGTTTCTGATGAGCATCACAGCAGAAGTCCTGTCACACATGCAGGAGGCCCCCAAAGAAGTTTTAGTACAGTAGATATTTTCCTCTAACCTTGACCTTTTAACCAAGGATTACTGCAACTTAATCACTGTCCTGACACATTTGCAGTGCTCAGAACTTAGAGGTAAGCTGTAGCTCTCTAAAAGTTACTTCAGCTGTCTCAGTTGCAAGGGGTGAATCCATTTGCCCCAGACGTGGGTGTTTGGTGCCATATTGGAAACCTGTAGATGTCTTACCCAGCCTCCTGGTGAGTCATCAGAAGAA
>NW_010392011.1:529-732 GCF_000710305.1 Buceros rhinoceros silvestris | reverse complement strand
CCCCTTTAACCTGCTGTGGGCAGCTGAGCCTGGGTGGGCTGGTTGGTGCCGGTCCTTAACCCCGCTCTGCCCGGGCAGCTGCTGCCCATCTCAGCCAGGGCTGGGTTTTCCCAGATTTCCCATCTCCTATCCTTCCCCTGCCCCACCACGCCCCCCTCTCTGGCTGTCCCATGGCTCCCCTTCGTTCTCTGGTCCCCAGCCAG
>NW_010392011.1:0-201 GCF_000710305.1 Buceros rhinoceros silvestris | reverse complement strand
GTGGGTTTCCCCAGCCCAACCCACCCTGTCTCATCCCATCCCGTCTCTTCCCATCCCGTCTCGTCTCGTCCCATCCCACCCCACCCCACACCCTCCCCACTGCGGTACCGGACCCCCCAAACAGGGGAACCACAGACACCCCCCGGGGGCAGATGGGCTCCCAGCCGCACATCTGCGCCGGCAGAGCCCGCGGGGATCCCG
>NW_010392010.1:4469-4682 GCF_000710305.1 Buceros rhinoceros silvestris | reverse complement strand
GACGCAAAGGGCCGGGGATAGCCGGATGGCTTTTGCCAGAGGTTGGGAGCGAAGGGGAAGGGGCTGGATGGACCCACAGGTCGGCCAGGACAGAGACAAAAAGCCCCCCGAAGGGACATAAATCCCCCCTGAGCCTGCGGGCTGCAGAGGAGAACGCTGTGGGCAACGTCCCTCGTCCCCTGTGCCATCGCCAGGCGCCCTGGGCAGAGCACT
>NW_010392010.1:3922-4122 GCF_000710305.1 Buceros rhinoceros silvestris | reverse complement strand
TGGCAGAAACGGGGGAAACACCTATTTCACAGACGGCAAAGCAGAGGGAAGCGGGGAAATGAGCACAGCGCCGATGACCCCATACCCGAGGGCCCAGCTGTCCGCTCTCAGCACCTGCTGGGCCTTGGACCCTGAGCTGCTCCCCGCAGCGCTGCAGCCCCCTGCGTCCAGCTCCGTCCCCTGCCCAACGGCAGGGCAGG
>NW_010392010.1:2519-3667 GCF_000710305.1 Buceros rhinoceros silvestris | reverse complement strand
CCCGAGCACCGCGGGATCTGGAAACGGCCGCGGGCCCCAGCCCTGCTCCCTGAGGAGGGTTTCTTGGCAGCCTCAGCTCTGGCCCAATCCCACCACAGATGAGCTGTGAGATCCCACCCTTGGGCCCAGGGCCACGGGAACTGCGTCGTGTCCTGTATTTCTTGCCTCAAGCTTGCTTTCATCGAGATTTGCTCCTCACCTGCTGCTTCGCCGGCTCAGCTCCTCCAGCACCTTCCCGTCTCGGGGCGACCTCAGCGGTGACCAGCGGCAGAGCTGTCCCTTGCCCTCAGCACTGCCGCGGTTCCACCCGCCTGCACGTTTCACCAGAAGAGATATTCAGGAGTCAGCTGGACGGGGGCTCCCCGTGCCCTGGGGAGGTGTCTGGGGAGCCCAGGGGATAACCAAGGGGCAGGGGCAGACCCTCGCTGCCCAGCACCCGTCCCACGCTACCAGGGCAGGGCCAGCTAGGAGGGATGGTCAGCTTCAACCTAGAGCCCAGGAAGCAGGCAGGCGCCAAGCCCCGCTGTGAGCACAATCTGCCGGCCAGGGCCCATCCACGGGCTGGAGTCCAGGCGTGAGGGTGGCTGTGCTGACCTAGAGACCAGCTCGGACTAGAACTGAGACCCCTGGGCTGAGCGGGACGTCACCCCGGGCTGCTCAGCACCACCAGGGTTTATAAATGCCCTCGGGGCCCTCGCGGTGTCTTTCTGCTCGCTGTGCAGGAGCTTTGCAGAGGGGCTCGTCCTACTGAAGGACTTTTCTTTTGCACTCCCCCCTTTTTTTTTTTTGCCTGCCCGACGTCACCCCGGGCTGCTCAGCACCACCAGGGTTTATAAATGCCCTCGGGGCCCTCGCGGTGTCTTTCTGCTCGCTGTGCAGGAGCTTTGCAGAGGGGCTCATCCTACTGAAGGACTTTTCTTCTGCACTCCCCCCTTTTTTTTTACTGCCTGCCTACTCAAAACGAGGATTATCTTGAGTTTTGCTCCTTTCCACTTAAAGCAGGGCCGAGGGGTTTCTCTCTCTGATCCCGGGAGCCGGTGCCACCCTGGGATGTTCCTGTGGCACCTCAGGACAGCCCCTGCACTCCAGGGACACTGGGGCTGTGTCCTCTGGAGGCTGGTCGGCTCCCAAGGCCCCGGTCGGTTCCC
>NW_010392010.1:1422-2364 GCF_000710305.1 Buceros rhinoceros silvestris | reverse complement strand
TCGAGAGCCCAGCCGGGGCTGCGAGCAGCCTGGGGGGGTCAGCCCACTGCCCGGTGCAACGTGATGAGCACCTGAGACCTGAGCCGGGCCGATGTGACGCAGAGATGGACGGCGGCACCGAGACTTTCCCTGTATCGGATGCCGCGACTTTCCGACCCGTTCTCATGCAGGGCCACCTCTGATGGAAGAAAATATGGAGAGGGCAGGTGGAGGGCAGGGCTCGGGTTACTGCGCCTCCCCAGCCGCCCTGCTCTCCGCTAGGAATATGTTTCGGGGGGTTTTCTCCCCATTTCCCAGGCTGGGCCCTGCAGCCCTCTCCGCCCCCCCCTCCCCACCAGCCCTCCTCTGCCAACTGGCCCTGCCGAGGTCACCCCTCCTGCCAGCTCAGGGTGAGGCAAGAGGGTCCTGCAGGGATGGGGGACCCCCAGCTCCGGGGGGCGCTGGCAGCCTGTGGAACTGGGATGAGGGATGCTCCGGGAGAAGCTGCAGTGGGAAAAGGGAGGGAGAAACCGGTCCCTGGGTCCTGGTGTCACCCGAGTGGATGCTGAGGGAGGACAGACAGATGACACACAGGGTGTAATCACTTCATTCCTGGTTTCCCTCCATTCCTGTCTTCACCATCTGCCTCTTCTCCCGTTTCAGTGACTCCCCATCCTCTCTCCCAGGGTGTCTTTCCCGCTCTCCCTGTGGCTGGGGCTGGCTGTGCCTTTGTTCCCCATCCCCGCTCTCTCCTTCTCCCACCCCGCTGTTCCACTTCAGCTATTCCAGCGCTTGGAAAAACACGATCCACCCTGTTGTCCTCCAACAAATAAGCTGCCAGGCTAATGAATGGCTTCGGATGGTAATTAGCAGCGGAGTTGCTAATAATGAATTTCATTTACATTTTAAGCGCTGCAGAGGGAAAGCAGGACCCTGCCATTAATGCCCCCCCACGCCCCCCCC
>NW_010392010.1:692-1334 GCF_000710305.1 Buceros rhinoceros silvestris | reverse complement strand
GCCCCCCTGCCATTAATGCCCCCCCCCCCCAGCCTTTGCCTGGGGGTGGGGGGTCCGCAGCCCTTGGGGGGCTGGTTGCAGCTCATCTGCCTCCGTTTCGGGGGCTGCGATGAGCAGAGTTTGTTCGGCAGCAGAAGAGAGGAGGGGAGAAGCCGCTGCCGTCTCCATCATGCAGCGGGTGGAGAAGGCGCCCTGACTCTGGGAAAAACGTGCCGCGGGCGGCAGGAGCTGGTGCCGGGCCAGGAGAGAAGGGCCAGATGGGTCGCCCAGCACCGGGGGTTCATCCGGCGGCAGGGCCAGGCCTTCCCGAGGAAGGAGCCAGGCGTCTCCCGCGAAGGTGCCACCAACTGCCATCGAGTGGAAAGGGCGGAAAAATGACGGCGCTTTGTCTCGTACGAGGGATTGAGTCACGGCAGAAGCGCGGCAACGCGGCGTGCTCGCTACTGCAGAACGCCGGGAGAGACCGGGAAGATGCTCGAAGCCTGGAGCTGGTGCTAGGGTGAGCCTGGGAGCGTCACGTGTCCTGCCTCAGTTTCCCCTCGGTGCCAAAGAGGTCTCATGGGTTGCTAGCTGGGTCAGGAAAAGATGCTTCCAGTCCCCATGGGTTTTCCGGCACAGCGGGGCACAGCTCTTCAATGGAGG
>NW_010392010.1:0-577 GCF_000710305.1 Buceros rhinoceros silvestris | reverse complement strand
CCCCATTGGTTTTCCGGCACAGCGGGGCACAGCTCTTCAATGGAGGGTTCCAGCCCACGTGGGTGAGACCCCGCTGCTGTCCTCCCATCGCCTGCAGACCCCCCCAGCGCCCAGTCTGGTGGTCAGAGGAGGGGGTGTCCCATACCTGCCCCCCATTTAAGGCAGCAGTTCCCACAGAAAGCCGCTTTGGGGACCACAGGGATGTGTTTGCCACATCCCGCCTCGCCACAGCCTCCACAGGCACCGGATCGGTTGATTTATTTATGTACGTTTTCAAGCCCTGCTCAGAGTGAAAACAATCCTCCAGAGGCCGATAAGATTTGACTGCAAGTCAATACTCGGCGCGTCTTTCCACTGGGCGATGATCCCTGGCCAGCGGGTCTGGGGCAGGGACATCGCCTCTGCCCCGGGGAAGGACTGGGGGCAGGCAGGGGAGATCTTCTGGCCTGCAAGAGGTGTCTCCAGGGGTGTGCTGCCAGGGGTGACGGTGATGGTGACGGTGACGGTGACGGTGATGGTGATGGTGATGGTGTGGTGATGGTGATGGTGAGGTGATGGTGATGGTGAGGTGATGGTG
>NW_010392009.1:0-3536 GCF_000710305.1 Buceros rhinoceros silvestris | reverse complement strand
CTTTGTTTCTGGAATTTGTTTCGCTTTTAAAGCACCAGCACAAACAAACAAACACACAAAAATGACTGGCAACAAGTTAAATCCCATTTGTGTCCCTCCCACTGAGCACGGACGGTGTCTCGCTAAAGCCTGGGGTTTGTAGTTTTGCCTCGACTATAATTTGACCAAGAAAGAGAAGCGGCTGCAGACAGACTTTTCGTGCACTCACAATGCGGAGAGGAGAAACGCTGAACGAGAGTTCTCCCGGGATGCATCTCCTTTGTGTGTTTTCTCCTCTCCATCTTTTAGATGGGGCGCTCGGGTAGGCTTGTTCACAGAGACACACAGACAGTCGCAGACACACACACACACGCACACGCACACGCACACTCAGAGGTTATGTTTCCTAGGGAGTTTTTAGAAAACAATGTTTATTATAATCGAGCTATAAACTCCACCTAAATAATGAAATCATGCCCTAGCTCCAACAAATAAACCATTTCTATTTGCCTACTAGCAGAATACTAGCGGAGGATGGCATTACACTTTATTTTCACACTGATTTCAAAACGTCTATGAAAGGTTAAAGAAGAGCCTCACAAGTCCTTGTACACATTGGAATTAATAAAACGATATCCGTTTAGGAATAGATATTTTTTTTTCCTTCCGAGGCGACTACAAGCTAGTTTCTGTGCTTACATTAAATAGCGAATCCGCCAAAGCAAGGAGGTTTTCTCTGAGGGTCGGGGTCGTGTCCCGTTAAGGCTTCACTGAAAGCCTCTCACTGTCAGCCCCCGGGATTCCCGCTCCTTCCCTTATTTCCACCTTACAGAATGGCGGATAAAAACATTCGTGTTCGGCTGAGCTAACTCTACCTGAGACATACCTTTTCAGGCAATGGCACGGTTCGCAAACGACAGTTTAACTTTTCCTGTTGTGGTGGGCACGTGTTTTGTCATACGAAATTAACTTGTGAAAGCCTTTGTATCATTTTTTTTGATTTGTGTTTGGCGACAACGCGGCTCATACCTCATCGCGTTGACGGTTGATACAATCGCTAAATTAAAGGCATGCTTTCGGCTTCGAAAAACAACAACAAAAATCCAACCCTCTGAGAGCTCATCCTCAGCAAAACAACGCGAGGAGCAGTAGAACAACGCAGAGCAGTGTTTTCGACGCGTGTGCGGTGTCTCCATATACTTCTGTATCATTCTGCTTCTCTATTGTCTGTGCCTAAAGATAGCCAAGTCACTCCTAGGCTTCTTACCTATCCTGTAATCACCACCTACAAGAACATAGGAACGGTATATGGATAATCGCTCTAATTGCTTGGAACGCTCTAATTGGCGCTAGATTTTTTCCGCGTCTTTACCTATTCTTCCGTGGTAAATATTAGCAACTGAACTGCTTGTCTTGTGTTTGAGCCCCAAGAAGGGACCAAATCGTTGCAATGAAGTGACCAAGCCTTACCCGTGCACGTCGCAGTTTTGTTTTCTCTGTTTATGTTCTGCTTCTCATCTCAGAGGAGGACACCGCGCTGAGCCAAGTGCTCTGGTTTGGGCGCTCCTCCGGACTTTCAGATTTTAAGTCTTAAGCTTTCAGTCTGTTGGGGCTGAAATTACGATTTTCCACGTTTCAAAAGGGAAGAGGCTCTATTTATAAATGTTACAGAAGGTTTCGTTGCTTCAGGAACAACAAAACAGGAATAGAGCTGCAATTTTCAAGAAAATAGGATTTCAAAATACAGAAATAAAAAAGTAGCAGAGACGATGTATAATTCAATCAAATTACAGAAAATTGCTTTAAAATTCAGAACAGTAGCGATCCATTATGTCTGTTTTATTAGTGACAAGTACAATTACTCTAAAATAAAGAACACTGGTGAATATATAATTGGCTGTAATCATGTTAGTGTTTGAATAAAAATGACGGGGACATTTAACACTTTGACAACAAAATGTTCAGAAACAACTTATTTATTCAAACAGTTTTTATTTGCATCCACGTGAAGGAGAAACACACTTTTACTTATGATAAATCAAAGCTTTTTCCACTTTAAATAAATATATAACTAAAAAATTTCATTAATTATTTTATAATCGAAGGCTTATAAAGTCTCCTGAGTACGACTGTATTATTATTGATTACTCAGTACCCAAAGGACGCCATCTACAGGAAAAGGTCTTTAGGCTTAACACAAATCTAATCACTGTTGATTTAAAAAAAAAAATCAGAGTTAATATTCCTCTATAAACCCGGCTCCGATTTTACCCACAACGCCGATCACAATATTTGCTTTGTAATTGCTTCTTGCGATTCAGTTTGTAATAATTTGACACAATCTAGGAAAATCTGTTTCAAGAGGCCTTTTCTCTGAGATACGGCATTTAAAAAAATACAGTGAACTCCACGAAGAAGCACTTTTTCTCCTTCTAAAGCGACTCATTTCTCTCAGGATTGACTTGATCGTCCCTGAAAATGCAGAAGAGCCCACGAGATCTCTCCTTTTAAACCAAGCCTGTGGAAGATGCTTGAAAAAGAGCCCTGAAAACAAAATAACCTGATCGAAGGCAATTTGTGCAACAGTCGTGTCACGGAATACCTAATATTGCTTTATCTTTAACTTATTTGGATAATGTCAATAAATATCAGCTATGCCAAGCACACTCCCCTCTGTCCTCACAACACACCCTTTGCCCCATAGCTTGGTACTTAATGGTGCCATTTACCGGTGTTGCTCCTTTCTGAGCCCTTGCTGGGAAAGCCATCGAAGTAGAGAGTGCCCTTTAATATTTTGATCATACAAATACAGACTTGTGGAGACGGCACAGTCCCTCCGTGATGTGTCTCCAACACCCCAGTTAAAACTACAGAAAATACAAGGAGACCTAGAGGAAACTTTCAGGAGGTCCCTTTCTGAGGGCTGCTGCTTTAAAATTCTTTTTTCGGTTTTAATCCCGAACGAAATTTTCTTTTTTTTTTTCCTTTTTATTTCTTATTTATCTTCTTCTCTCGATAAGTCTCTGAATTTCTGCCCCTGTTGCCTGTGTGTGTGCTCATAAGGGACTGGACCCTACATCGACCGCTGCGGACCCCGGCTCCCGAACGGCGGAGCGAGGCACGGTCCGACTGCGCCTTCGCAGACGGCTCCCAAACGTCTCCCCTGACCAGGCGGGTTTCGCCAGCCCTTGCGGCTCCTTAACAAATAAAGTAGCTCTGGCTTGTCTCTAACTCAGGCCAGAGATCTGGTTGGGCTTGAAAAAAATCAGGGGCGGATAAAACTATGTCGTGAGGAGTTAAAAGCAGCGGTGCGTTTACACAAAGGCTGTAAGAAATGACCCACTGTGAACTCTCGATTTTATGTGTCATTTTGGAAAGAGGGGACAAAAGCCTGGAAACTTCTATTATTTGTGCTCCCACTGGAATTAGACTCAAAGTTTATACCGAAGGTCTCCTTCTGTCTTCTCCTTTCAGGGCATCGACGCTGAATGTCCCAAACCGAGAGATCGCGCCGTAGCCCTGCTTTTAAACTTGGGCAAATCTCAGGAGAGGATGTG
>NW_010392008.1:0-746 GCF_000710305.1 Buceros rhinoceros silvestris | reverse complement strand
GTCTCCCTAATCCTGTTCTCCCCCCCCACCTTGACCCATGTAACTCCACACCCCTCCCCACTCCCCTAACAACACCACATTTGTAACACTTTTATTTCTTTTTTTACAAAGGGGGGTCACTGGGCATGGGGAAGAAAATGAAGCTAGGATTTGAAGGAGGAGGGGGGGGGCAAGAAAGGGACAGAGACCCCTGGGTGATGCTCCAGTCCTGCAGCTCCTGGTGATGGGTTTTTCTCTTGGCCATTTTGGTGTCCCCAGTTGATGTCCTCTCCCTCCCCACCACCATAATGCTCCTTGCTCCAGCCACTGGTCTTACCTCCTGGGCTCAGTCTGGGCTCAGGCTCTGGGCTCCTCCTGCCCTGGCCCTTAGCTCCTGCAGAGGAGGAGGAAGCACAGGGAAACATCCATTAGTGAACAGGAGAAGACTCTGCTGATCAACTCATCAGCCAGCCTTAGCACACACAGTTCTCAGTTAGGAGTCTGCACCCTTTATTTAAAGAATAGACTAAAACAAATCAAGATTTCTTTTTTAAGCATGAATTCCTTTCTAGTCAGCTCCTTATTTCACATTTCACCCCCAGCCACTGACATGATAAATGAGAACACTGAGCTTCTTTATTGGGCCTTGTCTGAACTCACTAAACCCAGCCTTGGTCTCACAGCAGAACGATCCTCTTGCTGAGAAGAAGGAAGCTCAAATGTCCCCTAATCTTACCAGTCACCAGCAAAACTACATGCTGCAGTTC
>NW_010392007.1:0-295 GCF_000710305.1 Buceros rhinoceros silvestris | reverse complement strand
CAGGGGACAGAGGGGTGCTCAGCCACCACAGCGGCCAACGCAGCCGCCAGGGCAGGGTCCCTGGTGCTGGGAGCCGGGCAGGAGGCAGCCCCGGGGGGCAGGGTGGATGCCCTGGGTGTGGGGTGAGCACTGACCTGCGGGTGACACTCAGGGCTGAGATGTCCCCGCAGACCACCTTGGTCCCCCACGCCAGAGACCCTGTCCCTGGCCTGGGGTCTGCAGGAGCCACCCGCAGACTCAGACAAAGCGGAACCGTGGAGCTGGTGCGCAAACACCTCGGAGAGCTGCTCTGGCC
>NW_010392006.1:0-772 GCF_000710305.1 Buceros rhinoceros silvestris | reverse complement strand
GAGGAGAGCGGTGTCGGGGAGAGGGAGTGCGCTCCTCGAAACCCCGGAGGCAAAGACAGCCCGGCCAGAAAGGGTTTTGAGGGGAAGGGGAAACTGAATGTAGCCGAATTTTTTGTGGTCTTGTTAAAACAATCAAGTGCCGAAGGCAAATCTTAGGCAGGAAATATAGAGAGATGGAGCCTACTGTTTTGGATGTCAGCTTGAATTTTTTATTTACTTTTCGGTTTTAACTACTGCCGAATGTGGATTTTGTGAGAGAACCCGATGGCAGTTGTTCCATTGTTCCTTGTTTGAATGTAAGTCTTAGTTCCGCTGCTTGTGGATTTTTTTTTTTAATTTTATTTTTTAAAGGACCTTTCCAGGTAGCTTTTACGTCTGACGAGATGAAGCCTTTGTATTTTTCAATCAATTATACCTAATATTGACATTCTCTTTGGTACAAGAGACTTAAAGTGCTGCCTCACTCAGAGGACCATTAAAGACTTTCTCTTTCGCTACATGTAGCTGAATGTGTTGTGACACATCCTTTCTCCCCCCCCAAATCTTCCAAAAGATTTTTCCAAAATGAAGAAATTTAATTTCCGCAAAGTTTTGGATGGTTTAACTGCCTCATCCCCTGGTGGAAGCAGTGGTGGTGGCAGTGGTGGTGGAAGTGGGGCTGGTGGTGGCTCTGTGCACCCAGGAGGGACTGCAGGAGCTGCAGGGACACCCAGAGATGAGATCCAGGAGACGCTCACTTCAGATTATTTTCAGATTTGTAAGGTAAGGGCTG
>NW_010392005.1:4093-7545 GCF_000710305.1 Buceros rhinoceros silvestris | reverse complement strand
GTTTCTTCCCACATTAATCCCTGCAACAAGAAGGACAGAGGAGAACACCACTTATGCTCCTGACCCCTTGACCAGTCGCCCCCAGGCTTGAGGTCTCTCTTGATTGCCCTCGGACTTGTTGTGATTTCCTGAAAAGTCGATAATGGATAATGTTAGAGTGCTGCACCAGGTTAGGAGGCTTTTTCACTACATCCTTAACCGGAGCTCCAGGGAGGCAGCACACTGCCCTAAGAAGTGGGTCAGGTCTGCTTATCAGGCATTCTGTTCCCTTCAGAAGGGAGTGACCTATGTCAACGACCTGTTGCTTTTTCTTTGTGGCAGTGGTTTTGATGCAGGGCTTGGGCCAGCTTAACCTTAGCAACACTTCTGAGCTGGATGAGTCATTGTTCTCGTTATTGATTGGTTCCCCTTGCAGGGCCTCATACCTGTTACATAAGGGCACCTGGGAAGGTGGGGGTGAAAGGAAGCTGCTTGAGGAAGTTGGGGCTTACTTCAGCATAGATTTCAATAAACAGTAACACATCTCAGATGAAAACTAGTTTAAGGTTCTTGGTTTTTCTGTTTGGGGGTTTTTTTGGGTTTTTTTTTTTTTTGCTGTTAACATTAACTGAACAGATGAATTTTGGGGAAAAGTGGCATGAAAGTAATAAATGATGTTTCTAAGTTGAATAGGTATTTGGAAATATATCTGGGTTTCAGGATATCCAGGTGAAAACAGTATTAATAGTAGCCACCACATCCTGGTCGCAGACTCTTTCTTCAGCCCTCAGCCCAGGCTGAAAGCCCTATGGCCCTTCTGATGAGAAGGGGCACGGCCTCCAGGACTTACTTCCCCACTTAATATTTTCCTTGCAATTGCAGTGTTTCTGTGGCACTAATTTTTATGTTACTTCTTGATCCAGTTTTCCTCTAGAACCTAAATTACATCATTACCTCTTTCAAAGTTACTTAAAAAACCCAAGTAGTTTCACCGTGTTTTCTGTCATTAGCATTTTGCTAATAAGTAGCAGTACTTGTCAAACTAAAGAAGTCAAAGAATAGAATTAATGAGAAGTTGACTTCAAAACTCTCTAAACACATCAGAAACTGTCTAGATGTGATCCAAGGCAACTGGCTCTATGTGGCCCTGCTTGAGCAGAGGGATTGGCCCAGATGACCTCCAAGGCCACTTTCAACCTCACATTTTCACCTTCTGAGATCCTGTGACTTAATGTTCAGCCTTATCCGTTTGCATTACTTAAGTAGTAACTGAAGCTCTTTTCACCCAAGTTACTAGCAGAACTGTTAGTTGAAGACATGTAGGTTTTTTTCCTCTAACCATGTACGCTGGAGTATATATGCTGCTGAAGTTCAGTAAGTGAAAATCAAATGCATCCATTGTCTAGGCACTCAGAATCTCTAGCAATGGTGGTGTTGGTTAGTCAGGGTTTTGGGGTTTTTCCCCAGAATTAAAATGTCCCTATCTAGTCTTCCATGGTTTTTAGCATCGTGACTCTTAAGCCTGTTCAGATCACTTTCAGCAAACAACATGTAGGAGTAAACGAAGTCATTCTTCCTATCTATCTACTGTCCGTAAACAGTCACTGTTTTTCACATAAAGTACCTGAAACAATTCAGCAGATTTTTGTTGTGATCAAGCTTTTATCTAACTTCTGAGTGAATTTGAGGGTTGAGCTGTGGTTTAGTGTTCAAATATTATAGCTAAAACCACAGTGAGTATTATAAATAGCCATCTAAATAACATGGCCCCACTTTTCTAATTACTCCTTCCTCCTTGGAGTAATCTTATCGTCACAACGATTACAATCACCTTTGGTGAAAACACAAGCATGGACAATCACTGACACTGGGTCACATCCAATTTAGAAGTCACCAGAGTAATTGCCAGCAATTTGCCCAGCTGCAGTCATCTGTGCTTTTAATTTAATTTTTTTTAATCAATTCTCCTTGTAGTTTCACTTTGATCAATGTCTGAGAAGAAGTAAACAGCGATAGTATTGGTCTGTACTTGCAGTTACTCTGTTTTGGTTTGGGGGACGGTTTTGCAGAAATAGTGAAAGGAATGTCAAAATGGGTTTCATTTACACTTCCCTCCTGCCCTTTAAGAGACCTCTCACAATGAATAAAATACTCGCTGTTTTTTCCCCCTCCCTGCAACAGCATATAGAAGTCTCAGCAACACTATCAATTCCAGTCAACTGCCAGCATTAGCAAAACTGTGGATTTTGTGGGTTTTTAAAATTTGCTTTCAATACTTCAAATTGTACTGTTTTAGATCTTAAAAAAATTTCCTGTGGCTTAGAGGACTAGAAACATACTTAAAAATAAGGGAAAAAAAATCTTTTGCAAAAATATGGTGGACCAGAAACTGAATAGCTTAGGGAAAATTGCAACGTTTATGTAAAGCTGTAAATTAGAAATGCCGTCATGCAAATCAGATGGTAAGACTCATCTCCAGAAAATAGTGATAAATAAGAAAGGAGATTGGTTTTTCAGATGAGGGAAGTCTTAGATATGAATTTTCATGTTTAGCTGCCTGGTCAGAATGCAGACTCTAATTCTGGTCCATGTGATTTTTCTGGTTTGATTTAATGGGTTCTGGACAGTCTTGACAATCCCTTCATATGTTGTAGAGTTCAGGATCAAGACCCTGATTTCGAGATAGAGCTTTCCTTCCTCTTACCATCTGATGGGGCATAATTTGTTGTATAAAAACCTTTGTGAATAACAATTTCCGTAAATTGAAAGCAAAAAGAGTGACCAAGCTACACGATAAAAAAAAAAAAAAAAGTGTTCAAGGGAATTACCTTTTTAAATTAATTTAAATTGTGAATAACAATTTCCGTAAATTGAAAGCAAAAAGAGTGACCAAGCTACACGATAAAAAAAAAAAAAAAAGTGTTCAAGGGAATTAACCTTCTAAAGTAACTTTACATGTACATTTGTGCTACAGTTAAAAAATATATCTGTCTTGAAAAATCATGTTCAAACATAACACACTTGAGGTAATTTAATAGTTGGCACTTAAAGTAACTGCAATTTGATGTTCAATTCAAACCAGATGTTTATTTTTTTCAAGAAGTCTGTTCTGTTGTCAGGGGAGAGAAAAAGCATTCAAGGTTATAGAGCAGACATTTCTTACTGCAGTTGATTAGAACAAATTACCAAGAGCTGCACTTCACTTTTGAAAGACTGAGGCGTTTATGATCTCAGGCCCCAACAATTAAAGGAAACAAAAATAAAGGGATTGAAAATATACATACTGTGTGCAGTTAAATGCAAGAATGTTGTGGATCCCAAACAGCTGGATTCCATTTAACTCAAAAAGTTTAATAGCATAAGCCTGCACATCTTCTTTTCCACTTCTGAAGATCATCTGCCAGATGGAGGAAACTGCCGCTGCCCCCCCCCCCCATTCCCTTGCCATGTAACAATAGTTTCATGAACAAAAC